>NC_061864.1:31237539-31266558 GCF_907164915.1 Impatiens glandulifera
GTTAATTATTTTGATCTTATTGATTTAAAAATTATCAAAATAAGTATTTTAATATTATAAATTAGAGTGTAGATCTTTAATGCTTACAAGTGTGAAAATTTTAGTGACGAATTTCTTTTAGAGGTGTATTGAGAGCTTGAGATGAGATCATTTGCTTTGTCTTGGCTAATGAGGACTACTTAGAGCCTCATTAAGTTGGTTAAACGATCAAGTTGGTCGAATTTCAGATAAAAGGTCATTAATGACTTTTATTTGTTCTTCATTTCACTTGATCTTTCAGGCGATGATTTAAACTATGATCGTAGGTGAAATGATCACCAGGTTAGATTGATCATTTCAGCTTTTGAATCAGGTCATGTGTTGAATTATTGACTGAGTTCCTTATTTGAAAAATCAAATATTTCGGCCGATGTTGATCTAGTTCGTCGTGAGGAAGAAGACAAACCAAGGTCAAATTATTTTCTTGAATTTCTTTTTAGCCTTTCAAAATTAATTTGGGAAAATTGAATATATCATTTATCTCAAATTATTTTACTTTATTTTTCTTTATCTTTATTCTAATTAATTGAGATTTAATTAATAGAATAATTATTTCAATTAATTATTTAATCATGATTTGACCTTAATTTTAATTATATTGAATTTATTTATTCAAAATAATTATTTTAAAAATTACAAATTGGATAGATAAAATTTTAATGCTTACACCTATAATAAAACTTTAAAAAAAAATCGAGTTGGGTCTATTTTGGTCTACGGT
The DNA here is from genome assembly GCF_907164915.1 of Impatiens glandulifera. Classification (NCBI taxonomy): domain Eukaryota; kingdom Viridiplantae; phylum Streptophyta; class Magnoliopsida; order Ericales; family Balsaminaceae; genus Impatiens; species Impatiens glandulifera. Next base: position 31,238,300 of record NC_061864.1, read on the forward strand.
GTGTTTTGACAATTTTTTTGTTAGGATATTTCGATCAAGGTCGACAATGGAAGAAATCATCCAACTAAGATTTCTCTATCGACGAAGAGCCGTACGAAGTTGCGACCATGATCTTTTTACTTCAAAGCATTGTTGTTTGTTAGTTTTTATTTGTTAGTTTTGTGTAATTTATTTTGGTTCATGCCTTAATTAATTACTAAAATTCAAAAAATAAATATATGAAATAAATAAAAACAATATTTTCAATCAAAATATAAATAAATAAAAATTTGAAAAAGACCTATTTTGGAAAAAAAAAACTCAATTGTTCTCAATTTTGATGAGTCATAACTCATAAATGTGTACAAAATTATGAAATTGATATATTTATAATCACAAAAATATTTTCATTGATGTCGAATTTCATCATTTTTTTGGACACTTTTGATAATTTTTACATTTTCTCAATGCTTTATAAACGAGTTTTTTTTTGAAATTTTAATCATTTATATGTTATATTATTCTAACTTTTTCGCTTTCTCTTGTAGGGTTATCTTTTATATATTTGTATATATTTTATATTCTTTACTTGTACGTATATTGTTATAGGCTTGTCTTTAATTTTAAACAAATATAACAAATTTACAAAAATGTAGACAAATCACCCTTAACTAAGTTAAATAAAAATGGAAACACTAAAAAGGAAGCGTACAAATATATTTAAAAGGTCAATATTGATTTGATAGAGACCTACGGGCTTTACGGGACATAGTTGCCTTTGGTCATTTCTCATACGTAAACAAGCGTCGAACTTGTAAAGAATATCTAATTATGACGTGCATATAACTAGATTATTTTTCCTAGTTTATAAAAATTATGTGACAACTCTCTAGTCGTGAGGATATAAATCAAAAACTTAAGAAAATATTTATACCAACTTCCCAATAAAATTCCAATCTTTCATAGATTCGACGTAAATATATGTTATTAAGTTACATATATAAAGTCTATTTTGTAGCGCTTTATTTTTCGGTGTCATCACGTAAAAATTAATTTCTTTCTTCAGAAATAAAATTAAATTCAAAGCAAAATAAGAATAAAATGTGTAAGAACATCATAATTTCAAACTTGAGCTCGTAATCGTGCATTGTGTGATAAATTGATAATGTATTCTTTTTTTGGAAAACGGTTAAAACTATTTTATTAAAATCCCAAAAATGGGAGAAGTAATGTATTTTTTTATTCGTTCATAGAAGTGACATTCCATAATTATTTTAACTGTATTAGTAGTTTGCATTTGATATTAAATATTAATTCCTCTTACTTATTGTTACTTGTGCAGAAAATACTTTGTTTCAAGCATCTTCGTTTATTATGATCTTATCCTTATAATTCATTATTATTCCAAATGGGTCCTGTCAAGATAAGCGGTCCTTGTTCGTGTTTTTTTTTATAGTTATTTATTTAACTAGCATTTATTCCGTGCATTTGCACGAGTAATAATATAAAAAAACCGTGAAAAAATATTATGGTAAAATTTTTATGGGCAGGTCAACCCACAATCCGACCCAAGTATCCATTTACTCTCACATATATCCAAATTAACCACAGCTCTCGACCCGGCAATCCGTACACTTTAAAAAATAAGCATCATTATATATATATATATATAGATAGATTAGTTAGTTAAAAAGTTGAACTTATATTGTTAAAATGTAACGCGTTTATCAAATTTTGGGTTTAATTTAAAATATAAAATGTTATTAGTCTAGTTGGTTAAAATGTTGTACTTGTTTTTGTTAGGTTGCAAGTTTGAACCATACCTATAACATTTTTAATTTTATTTTTAACCGTTTTAAGTTTATGGGCGGGTCAACCCACAATTCGACCCAAGTATCCATTTACTCTCACATATATCCAAATTAACCACAGCTCTCGACCCGACAATCTGGACACTTTAAAAATTAAGCATCATTATATTATATATATATATATATATATATATATATATATATATATAGATTTGATTGTTCTAAATATTTTTATAGATACTTTGTTGGAACTTTATACTATTGAGTGGTCTATGCTTAAATACTAATAGGTGTATAGTAATTTCATTGTAATAGATAAATACTTAAATCATATATATCTGGACACTTAGACACAACAACCATGCAAGTCTCTTCAAAGTAATTCTTGAATAATACTTTGAGATCACGATAATGTTCGGAAAAATAATGATTAAAAAATATATTTTTTGAAATTGGGTTGAAAGATATATAGATAAAAGTTGCATAAAAAAATTGCATGTTCTATCCCTCTTTCTTTTAGGTCATTGACTGCCGTGTTAGATAAAACACATCCAACATGTTATTTTCGTTGTCAAATTCAGTTTTGAAAATATCCCATAATACCGCTCAGTTTATAACTTCCACTGTGACTAGTTGATTAATTATTTTGATTTTGAATCCAAATAACTATACATTTTCTTTTTAAGGAATACAAAAGTTTTATGCAAAGTGTAAGGTATTTCAATATAAGGAAACTTACACATTCAATTACATTCAAAATAATAATAAAACTTTTCAAGTGACATTGAGTTATCTTCCATTTTAATTTTTCAAGTAATCTCTTCATTTTCAATCTTCAAATAAATTTGGGGCTATTTGACTGTAATGTAATCTGAAATTAAATCATACAAAAATTTAAAGCATGATAACCTTAGCTTATTTTCAAATATGAAATAAAACATTTCAATAACATGATTTAAGCTGTGCTCTTGTTTGAAAAACATACTATTAATTTTTATACAAATTATTTCTAATTTTTTTACATGAGGAATGAAAAATGTTCATTTCAGTCACATACGCACATATGAGGAAGTGTTTACAACTATTCAAAACCATTAAATTTTTTTTTTATGAAAACAACCCTAATAATTGCTTTAATTGCGTACATACTTGAGCATACATCAAACTCCCAATAACCGAAGCATAGAGAATTGATTTCATTTTTCAATTTCAATATTTCCTTTTGGGCATTGATTAAGATTATATTTCTTTTTTTTTTGGCCACAGAGGTATATCAAGGTTTAACGTCAAACATTTCATATCTTTTAAGTATTGTATCAAATTTGAGATCCTCCCAAAAGAAATGATTCTTTTTTTTAAATGTTTTACTTTGAAATAGACAATAATAATTACATTATAACACTCTAATTAATTAACTTATTTAATTTTTATTTTTTAATGTTAATAAAAAATTTGTATAAATATATTTCGAAAATCTGTCAATCTTTCTATTAATTTTTTTTATAAGTTTTATTAATTTTTATGTTAAATCATGAAGTTATTTTTTCTAATTTGAGTTCAATGGTTTTGAAAGATACGTTATACAAATTATATGCATATATAACCTTATAAATATAAATTAATAATATTAAATAGTTTAATATTTAAATTGTTCATAATACATATAAATATTAACATTCAAATTCTGAAAAAAAAAATTATTATAATATTAATTTTTATGGGAAGAAATGAGTATTAAAGATTTTATGGTTTGTGTATTTATTTAAAGTTAAAATATTAGATAATAGGTGAGAATGAAAAAAAAATTGAATGCTTATTATAATAATTTTTTGTGATATTTTAATATGATTTAAAGATTTATTTTGAATAGTTATTAATATTATTTATATATTGATATACAAATTAAAGTATTACAAATTATTTAATATTTAGAAATTTTTCATATTTGAAGCAATATTGCACCACCTATAATATATAGAAAAAGTTTTCAAAGCATGTAGGGAAATCATGATCAAATCACAATTTCTCAAACTATTTTGAATATGAAAGTTTTAGGAAATTTGTTTTAACACCTTTTATCACTTTCAATCAAACCAATACCAAATCAAAAAGTCAATTGTAATAACACTAAAAGGAAATAATAAACTCTTTATTGCACGAAATTTCATCTTTTTTATCTTGAAAACTAATATTATCACAATCTAAGCCATTAAACTAGGGCAACATTATTTTAAGTTATTTAAATAACAAAATTACATTATTTTATTATAAATCTCAATTATCGTGTCAATAAATTATTAATCAAAATACTAAATAAATTATTATATTATTTATTCTTTCAAAATTGTTTATAGACATTTTTTTTTTTTTTTTTTTTTTTTTTTTTTGGGGGGGGAAAACGACTTAGCGTCATTTCATTAAAAATTCCCAAAAACGGGAAAAAAACCCACGAGTTTAAGAGATCATTCTAGACAGACCTAGAATGATTTTGAAGTCGTAACATCCTGAATAAAAGCTAAAAATGTAAATGAATTATCTGTTTACAATGCTTTCAATTCTAGTGAGTTTAAAAAACGGTAAATTCCAGTTCCTGCAGATATTCCAGTTCTGCTCCGTGCTTGGAATTCCTCTCCACGTTCCCGCAAGGGCGCTGCAATCTGATACAATATCTTTCCATAACTCGTCAATGCTCATGCGGGTTCTGTCATATACCCTTGCATTCCGTTCTTGCCAAATGTTATACACCACTGCTCCAAAGTCGCACTTGAACACGCTTGTTGCAAATCTATTTCCCTTGGCTTTGAGTAGTGCCGCTTCTTTGATTTCATTCCATTCGCTCCGGAAACTGATCAGCACCAGGCTTTTATAGAATCTGTCCCAAAGCTCCGAAGCAATACAGCAGCTCCCGAATAAGTGATCTATGGTTTCTTCATTTCCTATGCATAGAAGACAGCTCGCGTCCGGGATGCTCATATACTTACTGATACGATCACGTGTGTTGAGTCTTTCCCAGAAGGCGAGCCATAGGATGAACTGGTGTCGAGGGATAATCTTCGTTGACCATACAAAAGGAGCCCATTCTACTTTCTGCGCTTTTTCCCGGATTACCTCCCATATTTTCTTCAATACCAGCTTCCCATTGTCCTCAACTTTCCATTCATGAATATCCGGTCTGTCGTGTAGTTGTATGTTACTTATATGATCAAGTATCCTCTTTCCTTCTAGAATTCTTCTCAAGAGCAAGTTCCAATTCCCGTATTTGATGTCTCTGATTTTCGTTTTTGTGCAGTCCCTTCTGATACGAGTATTTTGAAACTACTCCTTGTCGATGATGGGCTGGTTTTCAAACCAAGGGTCGTGCCAGAATAGAGTGCCTTTCCCGTCTCCTAGTCGGATGTCATAAAGATCTGCAATATCGCTTCTTAGTTTAAGAATCTTTTTTAGAGACCAACTCATACCTTCGTGAATTTTGCAGGTCCAGATGCTGGTTTCGTGTTTCATAAATCTCGTATGCACCCATTTGATCCATAGTGACTCCTGATTGCGCTCCAAAGCCCACAGATGCTTGAAGGTTAGAGCCTTGTTCCACTCGATACAGTTCTTCAAGTCGATGCCTCCCTCGTCCTTCGGTTTGCAGAGAGCGGTCCATTTGACTTTCTTTCCTCCTCTTCCACTATTACCCCAGATAAAGTTTCTCATTAGTGTGTCGAGTTCCTTCATTACCTTCTTCGGAATGACCATTTGCTGCGCCCAATAGCCAACTATGCCCATAACCACGGTTTTGATAAGTTCGATCCTTCCTGCATAAGAAAATCATAGGAAAAGCAGAAATAACCAGAAAGTCTCGAATGGCTTCCCATCTAACAGAGTCAAAAGCTTTCTTGATATCTATTTCGAAAGCCACTCTCGGGGATATTTTCTTTTTCCCGTAGCCTTTTAATAGGCTCTACATGAGAAGAATATTATGAGAGATTGTCCTACCGGGGATGAATGCAGATTGATTAAGATTTATTATTTTTCCTATAACATTTTTAAAAAAACGTTTAGAAATGATTTTGGAAATTATTTTATAAATCACATTGCAGCAGGAAATTGGTCTGAAATCTTGTACTTTCTCAGGTACCGCAGTTTTGGGGATCAAGGTTAGGACCGCTGTATTCCATTGCTTTAACATCTTCCTGTTTTTGAAAAACTCCAGAACCCCATCAGTAACATATTTACCCACAACCGACCAATTATCTTTGAAGAACTGTGCATTAAACCCATCAGGACCCGGACTTTTATTCCCATCAATACTAAACAGAGCTTCTTTAACCTCAACCTTCGTGACCACCCTTATCAACTCGCGACTATCTTCTGCAGAGATTTTCCTATCAATAATTTGATACAAGGTATTCAGGTGACTTTGATGCTGCTTTCTTGTACTCATAAGCTGCTTATAGAAATCAATAGCCAGATCTTGGACACCCTTTTGACCCTGAACATATTCACCATCATCATTCTTCAGCCTGTACACATTGTTTCTCATGTTTCTAGCCTTGCATTTTCTGTAGAAGAAAGCTGTGTTTTTGTCACCCAACGAAAGCCAGCTCTGTCTTGATTTCTGTCTAACAAAATTCTCTTCAAGCAGACTCAGCTTCCTGAAGTTTTCAAGCGCATATCTTTCTGTTTCATTGAGTTGTTCATCACTATCATCCCTTAATAACTTTTTCTGAACCTCTTCCAGTTCTTCTCTAGCAGCCAGAACTCTATTGGAGATATTGCTGAACTTCTTCTTGTCAAAGCTTTGGAGATGATTCTTCAGGAGCTTAAGCTTCTCAAAAACCCTGTACATGTTGGAACCTCTAACATCTGTTGACCATACACTTTCGAGGATACCCTTAAATTTATCGTTATCCATCCAAAAATTGAAAAATTTAAAGGGCCTTTTGAACCTTTCTTCCTTTTCCCAGAACAATTTAATCGGACAGTGATCAGATATACCCGGATTCAAAACATGAAGTTGACTTCTTGGAAATTGGTTAATCCAGTTCTCATTTACCAGACATCTGTCAATTCTACTTTTTCTAATTTGTTCATTCCCTCTCGTAGAAGACCAAGTGAAGAAGTTCCCAGAATTGGTAGGCTCGATACAACCCATATCTCTGATGCAGTCATTAAATTCAATCATATCCCGAGTAATTTTAGATTCTGGGCTACGATCAGATTCGTTTCTAGTTACGTTGTAATCACCGAGGACAGCCCAAGATTTATCAATACCGATCCAGTTTCTAAGACAATTCCAGAGGAGTCTTCTTTCCGTGCTTGAGTTTCTACCATAGATAATAGCAAGATTAAACACGATTCTTGTGATTCTGTCTTTGACCTCCACTAGGATTGCTTGATCATTCGAAAAAAGAGTCATCACCTCAACAACTTTGTTATTCCAAATAACCCAGATTCTTCCCGTTTTGTCATTTGAGTTATGAATGATTTCCCAGCTACTATCAATACACAGTTTGCTAACCTTCTCAACGTTCCGACTTTTGACTTTTGTCTCAAGAATACCCATAATAGTGATCTTCTGATTCTCAATGATCCTCCTGATTTCTTTACATTTTAGAGGGTCATTGAGTCCCCTTATGTTCCATGTCAATATATTCATGAATGAATATAAGTGTTGGGTTCCTGACTTTCCAGACTGTCCTGGACCTCTTCATCAGAGAAATCATAAGCATCACTTGCCTCACTATCCTCAATGGCTACAGTTTGATTACATGGAATACTATTGCCATTGAGTGAGGGTTGCCTCATGTAGATCTCATCTTCTCCCGTGATAGATTTAGTAGCTTCTGGATCCAGGATCTTTCTGCTTTGTCTTCGATTTTCATCTTGTTCTGCTTTAGTAGATCTTTTCTGACTTTGAACCTCTTCACTACTAGATTCATGTTTGTTATCGGTTTTTATTCGCCCTACTTCAGAATTAAGGCTCACTGCCTTATTCAAGACCATATTGTCTTCTTCTGCACTTGATCTTTTGATTTCACAAAACCCAAGATTTCCCAGTCCATTTTCAAGAGCTTCTTTATTACTTATTCCAAGATTCTCCTGTTCATCATCTCGAAAGGTGGCTCTGAGCCCAAGGGTCAGGTCATTTCGAATTTTGATGACATTGTTTTTTAGGTTCCTGCTTGCATTCCTAGAACTGTGAAGAGTAGAGTCACGACCTATTGGAGTGCCTTCAGATCCAATTCTGCTTGTTTCATATGGGCCAAGTATTCCCCGTCCCATAGATCTTTGAATTTCAGAAACTTTGGAACTAGGACATGTAGTTACATCAAGACCAGGTCTTTGATCAGTATTGGGATCGGTGGAGTTAGGACCAACAATAGTATCATCCACAATAATAGGACTTGTGCCAGTATTAGGACCAATATAGCCGGGATCAGCAATGGTTGCACATTTTTCATCAGGACCTGTAGTAGCAAGTCCGGTAGCTTGAGTAGTTTCATGATCAATAAGTCCAAGACCAGACTTAATATGGTCAATATGGCTAGGAACAGTAGCTTTATGAGAAGCTCTAGGACCGGTGTGTCTATGTCCAGCTTTATCAGGACCGATACCCTAACCAGGACTGACATTTTGAATAGGACCTATTCTTGAGAAAACAGAATCCCTAGGACCGGTGCCCTGAACATGACCAATATGATCAACGTTAGTAGGGTCAGCTTGTACCCTTACCCACTTCATTCTTTTTCCTATCTTCTTCCTTACCCTTATCTGTTCTTGCTTTTGGTTGCCCATCTTATCATCCTTAGTGCGTTCATTGCTGTTAAGTTCAGACCTGTTCACATTTCTCTCAACCTAAGCCTGGTTAGAGTCATTAATATTATATAATTTAATTAATTTAATTTCTCACGTTTTCTTAACCTAATTTTTTTTAACTATATAATTTTAATTGTATAATTTTTTTTAAATCGAATATTTTAATAACATTTTAGATTTTATTTATTTATTTTATTTGAGTGAAGGTATTCAAAGAACATGATAGAAAAATTAAGTAGAGTTAATTTTTGGAACCGGTCAGAAAAACTAAACAACTATTAACTTCTATATGCAGGAACAGATCGAATTGCACAAACCGGCTGGAGCCTCATAAACCGGCTGAAGAACACTTCAAAGAAATCTAGTTCCAAGTGATCAAGTCAAGGTCAAGAGGAACCGGTTCTAACACTCTCAAGTGACCGTCTAGCAAAGACAAGTCTACATTCCAGCCGGACTATACTATGTAAGAATCAACCGGAAACTAAAATCTACAGAGATGACGTAATATGACGAAATAGACGTGTCTAGAAGAGATAAAAGAAGATAAGATCCGATCAGAAGCATTCGAGAAAAACAATGATGATTTACTGATCCGACTTCGACAGTCGGAGGGTGCATGCCTGACACGTGTTCGAATCTGCAAACCGGCTACGTCATCTTTACCTGAGGAGCATCTGCATGCTTGCCAAGTGTTGAGGAAGGTGAAACGTGCAAGCAACCTCTCTGCACCGGCGTGACTCTGGATTAACCAATCCTACGGTGAGAGAAGAAAGTGACCGTTAGGATCATCTTCACTATAAAAGGAAGATGAAGCAACCTCATTAATGAAAAGTTACGAAAATCTTAGAGAGATAAAGAAATCTCACGCGCGATCCAAAACCGTTGTGTCATTTACCGGAAGCTTTGTTTGTTTGTGTTTGTGTTGTGTTAGTGTATTACATCAAGAGTGAATTGGTGTAACCGGCGAGTAGCGAGTTAGGCTCGACCGGCATTATAAGTGTTGTAACTTTGAAAGTTAGTAGAGATCCTTCTCATAACCTGAGAAGAAGGGGTGACGTAGGAGGGTTTGCTCCGAACATCCATAAAAATTATGTCTCGTGTCATTTCTTTTATTTCTGGCTTACTCACTATAAAAACCGAACTATTACCAACCTAAACATAATCCCTAATTAAATCGGTCCATATACTTCATCTAATCGATTCCTTGTTAATCTCATCAAACTAAGTCGCATACGTTGCTTCAGACTGAAATAGACATTTCCGCCCTTGAACCCGGTTAAAGGGTCTATGACAGTTTGCGTAGTGTTAAGAATGGTTATAGTCTCTAACCGGACTATCACCAAAGTGTGTTGTGTTGTTGTAAGCGACCTCCCTTCCTAAAACCGGAAACACCCTGGTCTTCCAAGGGCGTCCCCGATCCTAACAAGTGGTATCAGAGCGAGGTTCTTAGCACTCAAGCAACCAAAGAAGATGGGAAGCATGACTCACAGCGACAAGCCACAAATTCTAAATAGTGAAGCGTTTAGCAGTTGGAAGAAACAGATGTATCTACATCTGATCACTCTAGATGATGAGATGAGCCGAGTCCTGAAAGAAGGGCCAATCAAGATCAACAAAGAGTTAGACGAATGGACAACTGAAGATCGAAGACGGAGTAACCTGGACAACCATTGAATGAGGCACATCTATAAGGCTATAGACGATAACACCTTGAACAAGTTATCAGCTTGTGATAATGCAAAGGAAGCCTGGGAAACGATCATTCAGATCCATGAAGGAAATGAAAGAACAAAGGAGAACAAAATCTTGGTGGCTACACAGAAATATGAAAACATCAGGATGAAACCGGGGAAAATATGAAGGAATTCAGCAATCGGTTCACCGGTGTGGTCAACGAGCTTCAGACACTCGGAAAGAAATACGACAACCGATAAGTAATCATTAAAGCCTTAAGATCACTGCCGAGCACATGGGACATCAAGACCATGGTGATGAGGGAATCAAGCAACCTCGGGCAGATGAAGTTACATGACGTGTTTGAGGAACTAAAAGGTTATGAGTTCGAGATTAAGTCTCGGATCGAATATGAAGTATCCACGTCAACCGCAACTAGAGCTTTGGTTACATCGGTGGAATCGGCGGTCCAAGTATCAACCGTTCCGGTTCCAGTCAAAAATGCTGATCAGATCAGTGAAGATGTGATGGCGATGCTAGCTTAGAAATTTGGGAGATTCATGAAGAAGAATCAGCCACCATCTAACAACAACTTTAGTTATAATTATGTAGATAAATCAAATAAAAGATGTTATAACTGTGACGGTTTTGGACATTTCAGGTCAGAGAGTAGGAAACCGAGAAGAGACGACAGAAAACCGGAAGGAAACTATCAAGGCAACTATCAAGGCAACAACTACCATGGTAACCGGTACCAGGGTAACAACTACCAAGGGAACAACTATCGGAGAAATGACAACCAACGGAACGACTACCGGAGAAACGACGACCAGCATGTCGACGAAGGGAAGGAAATACAGAAAGCACTCATTGCATCCGACGGTGGAAGCGAGTGGGCGTACTCCGACAACGAAGATAATGAAGAAAGAGTGACATGATTCATGGCAAACGACGAAGAGGTATTTGATTTCTCTTCTGATGAGTTCTCTAAGGAAGATTTGATTTCTGCACTCAACGAATTGGTCGCTGAGTTCAGAAACATATCTGCATACATACCGACTTCGGTAGAACACAAAACCGTAGAGTCAAGTGGTATCGCTGTTAAGTCATGCGAAACCGCAATGTATGAACCGGATGAACTATCCTTAGAGAATGAGGAGACAGCTCAACCGGTAACTGAAACTGATGAACGAGCACTGTATGTTACGGCTGCGTGGGAGAGATCTCGTCAAGCCGTAAAACAGATGTGTAACTATAAAAGACACCCTAAATGTAGATTTGGTATCGGTTATGAACAAAACAAACAAAACGAATCAAAACAACCTAACGGGATGAAACTCACAAAAGACAATCTTCCATTCATAAGATTTGTCAAGAGTTCATCAACCGAAAATGAGGAAGCATGTGATCTAAAACCGGAAGAAGAGCTTAAATATGTAAGTCCGATTGAATCAGAAAACTGGCTTCATCCTGAGAGAATGAAAGCCAACCGGAAAGAAAATACACAAAATAAAACAAGTAAATCTAGGTCTCAAAGACACTCATCACCACAACATAAGGCATTCTTGAGCAAAGATCAAGAAGTTAAGCCAAACATTATAAGAACAGATACCGGGAAAGTGATCCGACTTATCCAAATCTGGATCCCAAAGGGACTAATCAACTATGGACCCAACTGAATGTGGGTACCAAAAAGGTGTAAATAATTTTCTTTTGCAGATTAGGAGAAGCAACCGGCTAAAGAACTCGGAATGGTATCTGGACAGCGGATGTTCAAGACACATGACCGACAACGATGAACTACTAACCGACATCCAGTATGAAACCGGAGCAGTCATAACATTCGGTGACAACTCGAAAGGTAAAACCGTGGGCAAGGGTAAGATTGTCCATGGTAACCTATCCATAAATAATGTATTACTGGTAGAACAATTGCATTTTAACCTATAAAGTATAAGTCAAATGTGCGATGTAGGTTATAAAGTTGAATTTCATAAAAATGCATGTTTAGTTAAGAATCATCAAAATGATATTCTTTTAACCAGTAACCGAATGGAAAATATTTACAAAGTTAATTGGAAAACTGATTTTGAAAAACCTGTATGCATGATAGCTGAAAATGATCCAAACTGGCTTTGGCATAAATGGCTAAACCATTTGAATTTCAAAACAATTAACTTTATAAGTTCGAAACCGTTCGAAACCATTTGAATTCCAAGTGACGGTTCATCTTCCAACCGTTCGAAACCGTCTCCTATATAAGTTCAAAATAGTCCATTTTCTACACAAGCTTTCTCTCTCTAAAATCTCAAAATCTTAAAAATCTCTCTAATTTCCGATCATCGCTGTTCTTCATCTTCTTCATACACAAAATCATCATGGCTCTAGTAAAAGCACCATTTCAATTCATGTTTCAGGTCGATTTCAGCGACATCGACGAACACGCCGCGGAGGAGAACAAGGCCGTGTTTCAATCACTAAGGGATGCGGGATTGGAAATGTTTCTATCTGGTCCGTTCATCGTGCACCCGACGGAAGTTATGGAGTTTCTGGCGACGGCGACTCTAACGAAGAGGACGGTCTCCGCCACCGTAAGCGGCAAAACGGTTAACATCACGGAGGAGCTCTTCCCTGAAGCACTCGGTTTGCCGAATACCGGGCTGGACTTCAAAACAAGCCTGACAGACGCAAAATCAAACGCGGTCCGGTTGGTCATATCGGCTGACGACCAGGACCTGGTAACTCACTCAAGCCGGAAGAACAAACTCAAGCCGGAGTTTAAATGGCTGTTGAACATAATCTCTCGTTCACTTCAGGGTAGAGGAGGTAACTTCGATAACCTGACCAAACTAAAGTTGAAAATGATGATGGCAATTATCTGCGGTGACAAGATAGATTGGGGAACCGTTCTGTTCGAACAGTTCTGCGAGATGGTAGTGAAGAAGGATGGCCGGGTTCAGGCCTTCGCAATGCAAATAGTAAAAATTCTTAAGTTCCTTAATGTGGAACTTGGTGAAGGTGAACCGCTTCCACCCGCAAATATTCTTAACTCTGAGCAAATGAGTAAGAAGACTGCCAAAGCGGCTAAACCGAAGTCCTCCAGAAGGAAGTCATCAAAAGGAACCAGCTCATCCACACCGGCTGGAGAAAGTTCGAAAGATCCCAAGGGGAAGGCGGTTCAAGCCGAGGCCTCTCAGAAGAAAAGGAGGAGGAAGAAGACATCCGCAAAGAAGAGCTCCAACAAGCCGGTAGACTCCGAGAAAACTCTTTCCTCGGATCATTCACCTAAGAGAACCGCATACGTCTTCCGACCCATTCCCATCAACACAGTTCATCCCATTTCAGTCGACTCTCCACCATCCAGGCAAGCCGAACCCTCGGGGAGCCAAGAAACCGAGTCAACATCGAAGGAGGAAGAGGAGGTTAGTATTCACTCTGAAAACTCCAAGTCTCCTAACAAGAACCTCGATGAGATAATGGCCAACGTAGGTTTAAAGACTTCAGAGGTCATTGTGGACGTAGTCCAAAATATTGTTAATGAAACCGAAGACGATGTGTCAAGTCGTCTTAAGCAAGCTGATCAGGTTGAGATACCCGGTTAGAGTGAAACCCATCCGGTCGAAGAATCGGCCAACACTGAGAACATCACCCCTCCGGCTCAGGAGCGAAATATTGAAGAAAAAGAACCATCTGGTTCGGCGGGGAACAAGTCCATTCCAACCGACACAAAGCTCCAATCGGCCCAAGATGGGCCAGCAGATTCAACTTTCACACCTGAAGGGCCAATTCAGGTTAACAAAGGCAAAGAGGTTTTACTTGAGGATTCTACGGTAAAGGGAAAAGGTGCTCTGCAAACCGGTTCCCAACCTGAGATTGTAACCGAGGCCGAGGTCCTCATTTGAGCAGAAGAAGAGGAGGAGATGTTTCAGCAGCTCCTCCTTGATATGAACAAAGATGCTGGTGAGTTAGTCTCACCGTACCACCTATGGGTCAAACTCCGTTGTGAGACAAAACTATCAGACATGATCCCAGATATGAGCGGTAACAAACACTGGGAGAAACTGTTGGAAATAGAGAAAGAGGCTCTCAAGCTAGCGGGTACCAACGTCATTCAAGCCGCATTCAGCAAAACCTTGGCGATTCACGAGTACGCCCGGTTACATGCAGTAGAAGATGCATTGAGGGAGGCAGAAGGGGCAACTTTAACTCCAATCGAATCGAGAATGTTTGAGCGGTTTCACCCAGTGCGTGATAGACTCATTAAAAATGTTGTCCGGCTCGAAGCAGAATGGAAGGAACAGTGCAAACATGCCTTAACCTATGCCGACCTTCTTTGGTACCGGAGAATCCTCCATGACAGTAGAAAACCGGAGCAGTGATCCTCCACAAACTGACAAGACTCCGGATCTTGAGCAAGTAAAGCAAGTGGTGGTCAATACAATCATCTATTGTCTTGGCAAATACAGCATTGCTACCGATGAGAAGATTACAACCGTTGAAACCAACTTGACAAACACTATCCGGGAATCCATTCAAACTGAAATTGCCAACACCGCTCAAACATCGATCAAGTCGATGATAGATGAAACCGTGCAAACTTCAGTCAAGTCAATGATTGCAGAATCCGTCCAAACCGCAACCGCTCCTTTGATAGATATGATGCATGCTATGGCCGCTCAGATTGAAGAGCTGTCCAAACTTCAAGTCAACAATACTCAGGCGCAAATCAATTCTGATGCCGAAACTGCAAAGAAACTTCAAGACGAAGAAAAGGAGAGGGAACGGTTAAGGAAGGAAATTGAGGAGAAAGATCTTGCGCTTGCCAAGCAATGCGATGAGGAAGAACAGGCCGCTCTACAAGAACCCATACCGGTTCAACCCTCGCACTCTATGAAGACAAGAAATAAGAATAAACGAAAAGCGGTTGCAGAAGTAATGAGGTTGGCAGAACGAAACGGTCTAAGAGAGAGTCACCCGGTCGGGCTAAACGAGGAACCGCTTGACGAAGAAGAAGAAGAGGACCTCAGACAACTCAACCGGCGTAAGAAGAAAGTAGTCGAAACTTCAATCGCAACTCCAAGTACCAGACCGATTGTTGCTCAACCGCCTCGCCCACCAAGACCAGCAAGTGGCGGTTTTGGATTTGGCAAACGAACTCCCGGCATCTCAAGTGTATGGACCGGTTGGCAATTCGACGCTGAGCGAAGAGAAAGGGAATGGCAGGCAAGGGAAGAAGAAGAAAGGAGGCGGAAGGAGAAAGAAAATGAAAAGGGGGGACCATCCAATCCTTAGCTTATTTTCTTTCTTATGAACAATTTATCTATGTTTGGTTTTGTTTCAGAACTCAGTAGTTTTTATCATACTTTGAAGTAATTATTTTTTAAATATCCTTTGAAAAATCATAACATGTTTTGAAATTTTTCTTAAAACAGAAAAACATCAAAAAGGGAGAAATTGTCAAACAGATTTTTCAAACCGGCCACACATTACAAGTTTTGAATATTTATTCTAAATAATCAAAAAGGGAGAAATTGATAGAAAAATTAAGTAGAGTTAATTTTTGGAACCGGCTAGAAAAACTAAACAACTATTAACTTCTATATGCAGGAACAGATCGAAATGCACAAACCGGCTGGAGCCTCATAAACCGGCTGAAGAACACTTTAAAGAAATCTAGTTCCAAGTGATCAAGTCAAGGTCAAGAGAAACCGGTTCTAACACTCTCAAGTGACCGGCTAGCAAAGACAAGTCTACATTCCAGCCGGACTATACTATGTAAGAATCAACCGAAAACTAAAATCTACAGAGATGACGTAATATGACGAAATAGATGTGTCTCGAAGAGATAAAAGAAGATAAGATCCGATCAGAAGCATGCGAGAAAAACAATGATGATTTACTGATCCGACTTCGACAGTCGGAGGGTGCATGCCTGACACGTGTTTGAATCTGCAAACCGGCTACGTCATCTTTACCTGAGGAGCATCTGCATGCTTGCCAAGTGTTGAGGAAGGTGAAACGTGCAAGCAACCTCTCTGCACCGGCGTGACTCTGGATTAACCAATCCTACGGTGAGAGAAGAAAGTGACCGTTAGGATCATCTTCACTATAAAAGGAAGATGAAGCAACCTCATTAATGAAAAGTTACGAAAATCTTAGAGAGATAAAGAAATCTCACGCGCGATCCAAAACCGTTGTGTCATTTACCGGAAGCTTTGTTTGTTTGTGTTTGTGTTGTGTTAGTGTATTACATCAAGAGTGAATTGGTGTAACCGGCGAGTAACGAGTTAGGCTCGACCGGCATTATAAGTGTTGTAACTTTGAAAGTTAGTAGAGATCCTTCTCATAACCTGAGAAGAAGGGGTGACGTAGGAGGGTTTGCTCCGAACATCCATAAAAATTATGTCTCGTGTCATTTCTTTTATTTCTGGCTTACTCACTATAAAAACCGAACTATTACCAACCTAAACATAATCCCTAATTAAATCGGTCCATATACTTCATCTAATCGATTCCTTGTTAATCTCATCAAACTAAGTCGCATATGTTGCTTCAGACTGAAACAGACATTTCCACCCTTGAACCCGGTTCAAGAGTCTGTGACAGTTTGCGTAGTGTTAAGAACGGTTATAGTCTCTAACCGGACTATCACCAAAGTGTGTTGTGTTGTTGTAAGCGGCCTCCCTTCCTGAAACCGGAAACACCCCGGTCCTCCAAGGGCGTCCCCGATCCTAACAGAACATTTCGATAAATATGCTCATTTTTTACCCGTAATAGTGTAACACATGTGATCTTTATAACCTGGAAAAAAATATCATGGATTCGCCCGTTCTTAGCATCGAGGTTCGATGATGGGGCTTAGGTTGAAATCGACAAACATCCCAATCGATCCATTGCAGCAGTTGGATGAAAATTGAAGACGACCATGTCCATCTCCTCCCAAGTCTCAGCTCTCATAGTGATCAAGAGCCCTTTCCCTTTAACATGTCTTTTGTTCCCAAGTCTCAGCTCTCATAGTGATCAAGAGCCCTTTCCCTTTAACCTGTCTTTTGTCCGATGATCCAGAACCGGCCTAGTTTTCGACCCAAGAAGCCCTATGACCCAGGGGATTCAGCCATCCAACAAATGCGACCGAGTAATTTTTGTGACGCGATCGAGGAAATTTACTCCCCGTGACCGATGCTCTCCCTTGCCCGACTGATGACCCCTTAGTCACACGACCGAGGGAATCAGCCACGCGACTAAGGAAAGCCGCACGACCAATGTCTGATTTCCCATCCGATCGATGCCCTTTTGCTCGCGCCCAGGACCCGTGACATGTGCCTGACACGCGACTCGCACCTAACCTGATCCGATGAGCCTAGGTCTTGTTGTTTTATATTTTCTATTATTTTACATTTTAATGCTTTATTTAATTACTAAAAAAAAATCCAAAAACAATTAGAAACAGTAGAAAATAATATTTGTTTGGTTTATTTTCAACATTTCACCATTTGATTTGTATTTGCAACTTGATTTATTTAAATTAAAAAAAAAATACAAGATTGATTTCCATATACTCACAAAATTAAGATGTGATTATATAATTTTTAACTTTCAATTTTGGAATTCATTTCATGGTTTTCAAATTTTATTTTTTTCCATAAAAATATATTTATATTAGTTTGTTATTAATTTTTTCCTTATATTACACTTCTAATTTATCATTAGTTATGATAGAGATGAGTATATTTTTGTTAGAGACTGTCCCTTTGTGATGGGTACATGATACATATATAGTGTAGCGGCTCTTTCTCACGTATAATCAAACCAAACCGATTTCTAAAAATAATTTATTTTAAAAGAGAGTTCAAAAGAAAGTTTTTATAGGTTAAATATCTTTTTGGAAAAATTAGCTCCCAATAATTTACGTGTCTCCATGAATCAACTAATTATTGGTATGAACACAAATGAGTTATTTACAAATAGACAACAATGAATAGGACAAACTTTGAATATTGTGGACGGCAGACCTTTATGTATATGCCAAAACAAGAGACGTAACACAAAAATTTAACATTTCAGGTATATGAAAAATTCTAAAGGCACGTAAAAGTAATTTATTTGGCTACAAAATGCAATAATAATTTATTATTATTATTTTTTTTCAAGTAGCTTAATCAAATAATTTCTTAACTTTACACATATTTTATTAATGATAAAACATTTTAATTAAAAATAATAGATTGAAAATATCTCAATTTTTACAAATAAATAGTTGAAAAACTCTTCATTACAATACAAAATTCATTACACAACCTCAATTAATAATAATAATAAAATAACTTAGAGACTTAGTATCTAAAAATCACAAGGTAAGAAAATAAGTGGAGAATAATAATCAAAGGCGGTCCCCGTTTTTTCCCAAGGTGTATAGATTAAATTATTTATGAACATTATTCGTTATATTTTAATAAAGTGATTTTTTTTATAAAATGATTTTAAGAGTATTAAAAAGAAATACATATTTTTTTTCAATACATTAATATTGAGATAAGTATTTATTTTTTATTTTATATATTAATGTGTTTTAGTTATCAATGTTTTTATTTATCTATTATAAGTGTTTCAAACATTACACTATTTCAATTATTAAAGTTTTGTTTCTTATTTAAAATATATACATGTATGGACTAATTCATATGAATGGAGAACCTTCATTTTATTTATATTATGTATATATTTAATTATACGTAATTAACTCCCAACATTATAATAATATAATATTTTCTTTCTTGAATTTCTCTCCTGATCTTTTGCTTGCAATTTATTTATCTTATTCTAGATTTATTCTTTCACACTTCCATTTAATAGGGTATGAGAGCAAAATACAATCAAGATTAAAAAGAAACATAACTCATTCGACTTTAACAACTTACTCGACAAATTATAAAAAGTTTTTGTAAACCTAACTTCAACAACGAAGGTGAATCGTGAAATGATCTAATTCAATACTATCCAAGAACGGTCAATTTAATTAAATACCCAAAGGATAACAACTCATTTGACTTTAACAACCTACTCGACAAATCAAAAAAAGTTCATAAGCCTAATCAACGAAGATGAATCTTCAACAATTCAATTCAAGAACATTCAAGAACCATGATAAAAAAAACTTATGGATGCTTACAAGATGCTTAAAGAATGATTCAAATAGTGAATAAGAAAAAAGAAAAAGTTGTTGGAGAAATAAAGTAAATCTTCTAACTATGATTTATATTTTATTTTATTGCGAATAGAGTATTATCACAAATATTAATGTTTGATATTTACAACAAAATATTATTATCAGTTAATATTAATGTTCAAATACTTGAAATTAATGTTGTGTTAAGTATTTCGAGATGTGATAAAGCATAATGTGAATTTAATTGTTACTTAATATTATATTCAAGAGCATGTTATTACTTGTTTTTTAGTATAGTTGTTGCTATTGTATGTGCTAATGCTAATTCGGTTTCAATCTTTAATGAAAGAAATTTTAAGGATTGGAAAAAGAACATTCTTATTGTTCTCGGATGCATGGATATCAACTTTTTGTTTAGAATGGATGAGTTCACTCCTACTACGGATGATAGTAACTCTCATGATATGAGAATATATGAGAAATGAGAACTTTCTAATCATTTGAGTCTTATGATCATAAAGCGTGACATATCTGAGACTTTTAAAGACGTGGTATCTAATGAGATCACCAATTTCAAAGATTTCCTTCCCAAAATCGAAAAGTATTTTGAGAAAAGTGATAAAGTAGAAATTAATACTCTTTTAAAGAGACTAATTTCAATGAAGTTTAAAGGTAAGGAAACATAAGGGAGTACATCATGGAAATGTCTAATGTTGCTTTTAAGTTGAAAGCACTCAAACTCGAGATGTCTGAAGACTTACTCGTGCACTTGGTGCTTATATCTCTTTCTATTCAATCCATTCATTTCATGTCAGTTATAACTGTTAAAAGGGAGAAATGGTCTCTTAATGAACTCATTTTATTTTGTATATAAGAAGGAAGAGAGATTGAAGTAAAACAAGACTAAAGTACTCATTTGGAAAACACCTCTAAAGAAAAGGGTATAAAGAGGACAAATGAGGCTACTAAAGATAAATTTTTAGCACAAAAGAAAGGAACTCAAACTCAACCTCAATTAAAATTGATAAAACTTGTTTCTTTTGTAAGAAGGATAGACATCAAAAGAAAGAATGTATTTCATTGCAGGGTTAATTTAGCTTTAGTATCGAGAAACACTTAGTGATTAGACTTTCGTGCTATTGCTAACATAAGTGTTTCATTGCAGGGTTGCCTGAATTACCGAAGAGCAATTGATGTTGAAAGACACATTTATGTCTAGTTACTATTTGGATTTAATGGATGCTTTTGTTGTACCATTATTTAGAAATAATTTGATTTATGTTGTTTTTATGGACAAATTGGGATATCATTGTTTATTTGGAAATGAAAATTTATCTTTATCTATTAATTCTAAATTTGTTGGAACTGGTTCACTTATAGCTTATGATAATCTTTATTTGCTTAAAATAATTACTTCTTATAATGAAACCTTTAATGTGGAATTACATGGTACTAAGCATAAAATAAATAATGAAAATTCTAGTTTTTTATGGCACAAATGATTAGGACATATATCTAGAAATAGAGTTGAAAGACTTGTTTCTGAAGGATTTTTGGATAAAATTGATTTTTTAGACTTTAATGTATGTATTGAATGGATTAAAAGACTAAAAGAAAGAAATTATGTGCAAGAAGGACAATTGACGTCTTAGAGTTGATACATACGAACCTTTGTGGGTCATTTCCTACATCTTCTTGGAATGATCAACAATACTTTGTATCATTTATAGATGATTACTCAAGATATGTATACATATTTCTAATTAGTGAAAAATCACAAGTATTGAATGTGTTCAAATCATTTAAAATTGAAGTTGAAACCAACTCAATAAAAGAATAAAGAAAGTCTAATATGACCGTGGTGGTGGATATTACAGTAGATATGTCGGTTGAGGTGAACAAGGTCCAAGACCTTTTACCAAATACTTAAAGTAGTGTGGGATTGTCCCACAATACACCATGTCTGGTTCACCTAGAATGAATGGTGTGGCTGAAAGATGTAATCGCACTCTTAAGGACATGGTAAGGAGTATGATTATCTGTTCGACTTTACTAAAATCGCTATGGGGAGAGGCACTAAATGTTGTGTCCTACATTTTAAATAGAGTACCAACTAAAAAAACTGCTAAAACATCTTATGATATTTGGACTTGTCGTAAACCTAGTTTAAAGCATTTGTATGTTTGAGGATTTCCTGTTAAGGCAAGGCCCTTATAGACCGAATGAAAGAAAATTTGATCCCAAAATAATTAGCAGTTATTTTATTGGGTACTATAAATGATCAAGGGGATACAAAATTTTATGATCCCAAGTTAAAAACGATTTTTGAGAAAGGAACTACAATAATTTTTTGAGAATTTTGAGTTTGATGGGAGACATAACTTTGTCTTTGAAGATAATTTGATTCAACAATTCTTATTGAGGAAAACTTGATTCATATCCCAAATGATTTTGACATTGGTATAGATTTTATTCCTATTAATGATCAAGTTCAAAATCAAGAGCAACAAGACATTATTGAAGAAACTCATGAAGAACAAACTCAACAAACTCAAGATCAAGTATTTTTAAGATGATCCACTAGAGAAAAGAGAACTTTTATATCTAATGATTATATAGTTTTTTTCAAGAAAATGAGGATAGTGGTGGTATAATGGAAAATGACCTTTATGAGCTTCTAACATGCTATGAATGATACTAATTCCAAAAAGTGGATTTTTGAAATTAATGAAGAATATAAATCTATGCAAGACAATAAAGTTTGGAAACTTGTCCAATTACCAAAAGAATGAAACCTATTGATTGTAAATGAATTTTTAAAAGATTCAAAGGGTAATGTTGAAAAATATAAAGATCATCTTGTAGTAAAAGGTTATTCTCAGAAGTAAGGGATTGACTTTAAAGAGACATTTTCTCTAGTTTTATCGAATGACTCTTTCAGAACAATCATGACATTTGTTGTACAATTTGATATGGAGCTTCGCCAAATGGATGTCAAGACATCGTTTCTCAATGGAACTAATGAAGAAACAATATATATGGTGCAACTAGAAAATTTTGTGTCGGAAGACTTAAAGCATATGGTATGTAAATTGAGAAATCTATTTATGGGCTCAAACAATTTTCTCGTCAATGATATCAAAATTTCATCAAATTATTATCTCTTTTGGTTTCGAGGTAAAGGTCGTTAATGAATGTGTGTAATAGAAATTTGTTGGGAGTAAACATTTTTTATGGTTTTGTATGTTGATGACATACTACTTGCCACAAATGATTTAAGCATATTGTATGGAACAAAGAAATTTCTATCAAAGAATTTTGAGATAAAAGTTTTGGCGAAGCTTCTTTTGTATTAGGAATCCAAATAGATAGAGATCGTTCTCGAGGTATCATTAGGTTATCCAAAGAAACTATATTGACTATAAGGATGACAATTTGAAACCGTCCCGCGAAAACTGAATCGAATTGCCCCGTTTGGGATGGTTTTTCCCCGAAACTGAACGGGGATGGGACGAGGATGGTATTTGTGTCCCCCGCCCCGATTATTCCCTGAACACTATAAATATAATTAAACATATTAATTCACCAATATATTTATTTATTCACTATATTTTATAAGAGTAGTAACTTTATTTTTATAATAATATAAAATTTCAATATATTACAATATATATTATATTAAAAAATCCGTTTATATAATTTTATTATTTAAAAAAAATTATTAACGGTGCCCCGCGGGAATTCCTAAAAACCGAACAAAACCGAACAAGGATGGTAATTGCATTCTCCACCCCGAACCGCCCCAATGTCATCCCTAATTGATACAATGCTTAAAAGATATGGAATGTTTGATAGTAAACCTTTAGATACCTCTGTCGCTAAAGGAGACAAATTTAATCTTAATCAATGCCCAAAAGGAAATCTTGAAATGAATAAATGAAATCAATTCCCTATGCTTCAGTTATTGGGAGTTTGATGTATGCTCAAGTATGTACGCATCCTGATATTGAATATATTGTTAGAGTTTTAGACAGATATCTTAGTAACACAATATTAGATCATTGGAAAGCAGTCGAAAGGGTTATGAGATACTTAAAGATCAAAACAAGAGATTACATGCTCATATATTAGAGGTCAAACAAATTTGAGATCATTGGGTATTCTAACTTAGATTTTGCAGGATGCCATGATAATAGAAGATCGACTTCATGCTATGTTTATCTGTTAGTTGGAGGAGCTATATCCTAGAAGAGTGCTGAAAAATACTTGTAGCTTCCTCTATCATGATAGTTGAATTCATAGCATGTTATGAGACATCAAATCATGATTTGTGGCTAAATTATTTTATCACAGGGCTGCATATTATGGAAGGAATTGAAAGACCACTAAAATTGTACTGTAACAACAAATCAACCGTATTGTATTCCATAACAACAGGAGTACAACAAAGTTAAAATTTATTAACATTAAATTCATTGTTGTTAAAGAAAGAGTACATAATAGACAATTAAGCATAAAACATATAGGAACAAACTCCATGTTAGCAAATGCTCTTACAAAGGCTTGGTACCCAAGGTCTTTCATGAGCACATAACTCACATGGGTTTTTTAGTATTTGAGGATCCTTAGTTTAAGTGAGAGTTTATATTACATTATTGTTCTATGACTTTAAAGTATTTTTGTATACACTTATGTTTTTTCAGCTCTGATAATGTTTAAAGATATTTTGTACAATAATGTTAAAAGTCTGATCTCACTTAAGTAGAACCCATTGAAAATTGACATGAAAAGATTACCGTGCATGAAATTTTCATTCCTCACATTCATGATATGATTTGTCAATTAATTGTATTTATTTATGTGATCACTATTGAGTCTAGTTGTGATTAAATAAAACGATTAGCTTTTTGGTCTTATATTGATATTATTAATTGATAAGATTGTTTATACAACATATGTTTGAACAAATGAATTTATGGGTCACTATTATAATAAATAATTGTGCAAATGTCATCTTAATTTTATATAAGTCAAAATAATGTGATTTAATTAGAAATTAAGTTTATAGGTTTATGGGTATATTTATAATAGATATAAAGTGAGGATACCTAAGTAAAATTTCTAATTTTATAAAAGGGCTAAATTAAAAATATTCAAACCAAAATAACTAACATTATGGTTATTTTATAACGGTATGTTCCACATTTAATGTGCGATCAATTTTCTTTTTGCGTTCTCATGAACAGAGAGAGAAAACCAATTTTACTTACTCATCAATTAGAAGATTCATCATATTTCTAAAGGAAGAGAAGATTAGAGAATCTTTCCATTCTAAATAAAGAGAAGATGAGTGCATGTACGACTTCGACTAATCACTGTTTTAATTTCTCACATATAAATTATGATTTAATTCAGATAAACTTAACATGACTCAATTTTATTATTCGACTCGTATGTGAATTCCGCGTCGAAAACTAATAAAAAAACGTCAAACTTTTCAGAAAAAATAATCAAAAGTGATATTATATATAGAAAATTGCTCAATAAATACCACTAAAATCATAACTAAATAATATTATAATTTAATTTAAATAATCTTACCCATAAATAAGTTCGATTCCTATTAAAAACATAGTGATTTGAAGTGAAGTTATATGAGAGTCGTGTTAACTTTTTAGATAGTTATAATTAAAAAATCACAATTAACATAAATAATATTAATTTATGAACACTTTTGATATACTAGAATTAGGCTAGAAAACTTTTCTATTTTAAGATTATTAAAAAAAAAAAAAAAAAAAAATTGGAATCTCACTTCTACATTAAATATAACGTTTAACAATATATTTGGATATGTATTCATTATTATTCATGCACCCGCCAAACATCTTTCATAACTTTGACAAAAACAAAGCATTCAAAGTTTAAAGAAGGACGCTATTCTCTATCCTCACCACGTCATGTCTTACGATTCTCTTTAAGAGCTCGTTTGATATGGGATTTTTTTAGACTTTTTTTAATTTTATTCATATTTTTTTTTATAAATTCTTTTTTATTATAGTAATAAAATTTTAACTATCAAATTATTTATTTAATTAATTAAAAGAATTATTATTTTTTTATAAAATTTATATTTTAAATAGAAAAAAATATTATAATAATTTAACTAATTAAATAATTTTATTTTTTCAAATAAGAATTTTGAATATAATAAAAAAGAAAAACATATAGTGAAAAGATAACCAACATCAAACAAGTTCAAAGTGACATAATCGCTGTTGACATTAAAAATCTATAAATAAAGTTCCAAATGAATATATTAAGAACCATATAGTCAAAAAAATTTAATCAAAATACTTCAAGCGCGTTTGATGTGGGTGGCTTAGATTTTTTTATTACTCATTTTATTAGATTTTGATTTTTTTATTAGTTTTATTAATTAAAATATTATATATTTTTTTTATTAAATTTAAATTTTATTAAAAAGTATTTTAATAATTAAATCAAATAAAAATTTAAATAATATATTTTTTTTTATCAAACAATATTTAAAAGATAAAAAGCAAAAAAAAAAACAAAAAAAAACTTATAAAAAATAAAATTAAAATAAAGATCAAACCAGATTTATTCAATAAAATTCCAAGAACCTCAAAAATAAATTAGTCCTAGTTTCTCATAAAACAACATATTTTCAAATAATAAAAATGATTTATCTCACAATATGAAGATCTTATTATATAAAATAAATTAGTTATGATTATTTATGTTAAATTATAAAATATTGAATTTGATAAAAAAAAAAAAAAAAAAAACATAATACTCATTTAATATTAATGAGTAAAGTAATTAATGATGATATGGTTATTTTAAATCAAACAAGCCCTTAGTAATTATCGTACTTCCCCTGTTCCAAGCCAAAATCATGATCATGGTTTTCAGTTTTCTCTATTTAAATACTCTCTGTTCATATGTTCATAGTATCAGAAGTCGTCGGCCGTCTTCACTCTTGATTCGTTTACGCCCTGAAACGGTATGCCTTATCACTCTAAAATCTCTGTTTGCTACGTGTTGTATCGAAATGATCATGCTTTTGCAGATTTCCATAACGATTCTACAAATTTCTCTCTTACCCATTAATGATTGATTATGAATATATTTTGCTGAATTGTGATTCTGTTTTCCATCAGATGGCGGATCGTTCGATTAATCGGTCAACATGCTTTCAATTTCTATTACTGATACTAGTTTCGTCCCTCCAAAGTTCACAAGCCTTGAAATCCGCCGAATTTCTGTCTCCGGCGTTTGAGCTCGAACCTGGTTCCGTTATCAACAAATTCTACCACGGAATCGATTTTCCGACCGGTCATATCGCTATTAAAGCGTTCGATGCTGAAGTCATAGACGAGGATGGTAACCCAATCCCACTCCACGAAACGTATCTTCATCACTGGGTTGTGGCTAGATACTATCAACGTAAAGGCGCCGATATTAAAGTAGGGTTTCAAGAATCGGATTATATGGAAATTAGAAACTCTGGTTTATGCGAAAACACGCTTGGTCAATACTATGGGCTGGGATCTGAAACGCGGAAGACGGCGACTGATGTTCCTGATCCTTACGGAGTAGTGGTTGGGAATCCTGAGGAAATTCCGGAAGGTTATGAGGAGACATGGATGATGAATGTTCATGCAATTGATACTCGTGGGGCTGAAGATGGGTTTGGATGTGCTGAGTGTAGGTGCGATTTGTATAACGTGACGATTGATGAATATGGGAGGGCTATTAGGCCTGGTTATGTTGGTGGGTTGTTGTGTTGTTATGATGAGATGAAATGCAGGTTGAAGAATGGGTTTCGTGGTGTTAAGAGGAAGTTGTTTATGAAGTATACTGTTAAATGGGTTGATTTTGATGAATCTGTTGTACCTGTTAAGGTTTATTTACTTGATGTGACTGATCTTTGGAAGAAGAAGATGGATGATCCTAATGGAGAGGGTACTAGACATCTTTGCCTTGTAAGTATTTTTCTTTTGAAAAAAGATAATATTTTCATTGATTCATTTTAGTATATTAGTACCGCATGTGGATGGAGACTCTTAACTTATTGGTAGAGCATAAGAATTCATGTTTTCATGGTGATTGATTAGAGTCTTTTACATTAGTGTCAAATAAACATTCAAACTAACTAGATCATGACATCCAGTTCGAGATTCTCTAATGGGTGGAGACTTGAAATTCATTGGGAGATCAAATTTCTTGGAAGGTGCATTGAGGACATGCTCTTACTTTGTTCCTTTTCTTGCATGATATAATTTATCCCATTATACAATATGTGAGTCTCTTTTTATGCTTTGATTTTGTGGTTCAAAAATGTAGGATTAAATTAACAAGTGGGTCTCACTTCTAAAATCCTAACTTGTGACATATATGACTAGGACTAAAGAATATCGAGCTCTACTGTACTAGGATTAAGCTTAACATTTACCAAATTTTATGTATCTAAATCTTTTAAAAATAATAAGAATCTGCTATGGTCTAAAATCAAGGCCTCGATCCTAGAATAAATTCCAGCAACCTTTCTCGGCACCCGGTCTCGGTCCTAGTGTGCACATGGACCAGATTTCTGTTTTGTTGTTTTATTATTTTGTTTTGCTTTCCTTTTCTACTTTACAAATCGAATTCTGTTATTTTCTAGTTATTGTTGTAACCGAACATTTTGGGGCAAGACATCACCTATATAAGGCTGATATTTCTTCCCCAAGGACCCATGGATAGAATGATGAAGATGTGACTTCGCCCCTATTCGTCTATTATTATTATTATGGACT
>NC_061864.1:31267058-31418028 GCF_907164915.1 Impatiens glandulifera
AATAGGAAGCTTACAAATATATTTAAAAGGTCGATATTGATTTGGTAGAGACCTACGGGCGTTACAGGACATAATTGTCTTTGGTCATTTCTCATACGTAAACAAGTGTCGAACTCGTAAAGAATATCTAATTGTGACGTGGATACAACTAAATTATTTTTTCTAATTTATAAAAATTAGGTGACAACTCTCTAATCATGAGAATGTAAATCAAAAACTTAAGAAAAGATCTATACCAACTTCCCATTAAAATTTCAATCTCTCATAGATTCGACGTAAATATATGTTATGAAGTTACATATATAATTGTGCATAGTGTGATAAATTGATAATGTATTTTTTTTATAAAAGAAACGGTTAAAACTATTTTATTAAAATCTCAAAAGTGAGAGGGATAATATATTCTTTTTATTCTTCCTAGAGTGACATTCCATAATTATGCTAATACAAATTTGCATTGATATTAATTATTAATTCCTCTTACTTGATTGTTACTTGTGCAGAAAATACTTTGTTTCAAGCATCTTCGTTTATTATGATCTTATCCTTCTAATTCATTATTATTCCAAATGGGTCCTGTCAAGAGAAGGGGGTCAAAGTCCTTGCTTGTGTTTTTTTTTTATAGTTATTTATTTAATTTGATTGTTCTAAATATTTTTATAGATCCTATTTTGGAACTTTATACTATTGAGTGGTCTATGCTTAAATACTAATAGGTGTATAGTAATTTCATTGTAATAGATAAATACTTAAATCATATATATCTGGACACTTAGACACAACAACTATGCAAGTCTCTTCAAAGTAATTCTTGAATAATACTTTGAGATCACGATAATGTTCGGAAAAATAATGGTTAAAAAATATATTTTTTGAAATTGGGTTAAAAGATATATAGATAAAAGTTGCATAAAAAAATTGCATGTTCTATCCCTCTTTGTTTTAGGTCATTGACTGCCTTGTTAGATCAAACACATCCAACATGTTATTCTCATTGTCAAATTCAGTTTTGAAAATATCCCACAATACCGCTCAGTTTATAACTTCCACTGTGACCAGTTGATTAATTATTTTGATTTTGAATCCAAATAACTATACATTTTCTTTTTAAGGAATGCAAAACTTTCATGTAAAGTGTAAGGTATTATTTCAATATAAAGAAACTTACACATTCAATTACATTCAAAATAATAATAAAACTTTTCAAGTGACACTGAGCTATCTTCCATTTTAAGTTTTCAAGTAATCTCTTCATTTTCAATATTCAAATAAATTTGGGGCTATTTCACTGTAATCTGAAATTAAATCATACAAAAATTAAAAGCAGGATAACCATAGCTTATTTTCAAATATGAAATAAAACATTTCAATAACATGATTTAAGCTGTGCTCTTGTTTGAAAAACATACTATTAATTTTTATACAAATTATTTCTATTTTTTTACATGAGGAATGAAAAATGTTCATTTCAGTCACATACGCACATATGAGAAGTGTTTACAACTATTCAAAACCATAAAAAAAAAAACATAAAAAAATTGATGAAAATAACCTTAATAATTGCCTTAATTGCGTACAGACTTGAGCATACATTAAATTCTCAATAACCGAAGCATAGAGAATTGATTTCATTTCTTCAATTTCAAGATTTCCTTTTGGGCATTGATTAAGATTAAATTTGTCTCTTTTAGCAATAAAGATATCTAAAGGTTTAGATATCAAACATTCCATATCTTTTAAGCATAGTGTCAAATTTGAGATCTCTCAATAGAAATGATTCTTTATTTTAAATGTTTTATTTTGAAATATACAATAATAATTACATTATAACACTCTAATTAATTAACTTATTTAATTTTTATTTTTTAATGTTAATAAAAAATTTGTATAAATATATTTTGAAAATCTGTCAATCTTTTTATTAATTTATTTATAAGTTTTATTAATTTTTTATGTTAAATGATGAAGTTATTTTTTTTCTAATTTGAGTTCAATGGTTTATTTTGAAACATAAGTTATACAAATTATATGCATATATAACCTTATAAATATAATTTAATAATTTTAAATAGTTTAATAATTAAATTGTTCATAATACATATAAATAATAACATTCAAATTCTGAAAAAAATTAATAATAATTATAATATTAATTTTTATGGGAAGAAATGAGTTTAAAGATTTTATGGTTTGTGTATTTATTTAAAGTTAAAATATGAGATAATAGGTGAGAATGAAAAAAATTGAATACTTAATATAATATTTTTTTGTGATATTTTAATATGATTTAAAGATTTATTTTGAATAGTTATTAATATATTTATATATTGATACACAAATTATTTAATATTTAGAAAATTTTCATATATATTTGAAGCAATTTTGCACCACCTATCATATAGAAAAAGTTTTCGAAGCATGTAGGGAAATCATGATCAAATCACAATTTCTCAAACTATTTTGAATATGAAAGTTTTAGGAAATTTGTTTTAACACCTTTTTGTCACTTTCAATCAAACCAATACCAAATCAAAAAGTCAATTTGAATCAACACTAAAAGGAAATAATAAACTCTTTATTTAACTTATTTAACGAAAATTCATCTTTTTTACCTTCAAAACAAATATTATCACAATCTAAGCCATCATCTTTTTTACCTTCAAAACAAATATTATCACAATCTAATCTATTAAATTAGGACAACATTCGATTTGAGTTATTTAAATAACAAAAATACATTATTTTATTATAAATCTCAATTATCGTGTCACTAAATTATTAATCAAAATATTAAATAAATTATTATATTATTTATTCTTTCAAAATTGTTTATAGACATTAATATTATATAATTTAATTAATTTAATTTCTCACGTTTTCTTAATCTAATTTTCTTTAACTATATAATTTTAATTGTATAATTTTTTTTAAATCGAATATTTTAATCACATTTTAGATTTTATTTATTTATTTTATTTTAGTGAAGGTATTCGAAGAACCGTTATGCTCATTTATTACCCTTAATAGTGTAATACATGTCATCTTTATAATCCGGAGAAAAAAATCATGGATTCGTCCTTTCTTAGCATCGAGGTTCGATGATGGGGCTTAGGTTGAAATCGACAAACATCCCAATCGAGCCTTTGCAGCAGTTGGATGAAAATTGAAGACGACCATGTCCATCTCCTCCCTGACCAAGTCTCAGCTCTCATAGTGACCAAGAGTCCTTTCCCTTTAGCCTGTCTTTTGTCCGATGATCCAGAACCGGCCTAGTTTTCGATCCAAGAAGCCCTATGACCTAGGGGATTCAGCCATCCAACAGATGCGACCGAGTAATTTTTGTGACGCGATCGAGGAAATTTACTCCCCGTGACCGATGCTGTCCCTTGCCCGACTGATGACCCCTTAGTCACACGACCGAGGGAATCAGCCACGCGACTAAGGGAAGCCGCACGACCAATGTCTGATTTCCCATCCGATGGATGCCCTTTTGCTCGCGCCCAGGACCCGTGACATGTGCCTGACACGCGACTCGCACCTAACCTGATCCGATGAGCCTAGGTCTTGTTTGTTTTATATTTTCTATTATTTTACATTTTAATGCTTTATTTAATTACTACAAAAATCCAAAAACTATTAGAAACAGTAGAAAATAATATTTGTTTGGTTTATTTTCAACATTTCACCATTTGATTTGTATTTGCAACTTGATTTTTTTTAATTCAAAAAATACGGGATTGATTTCCTTATACTCGCAAAATTAATATGTGATTATATAATTTTTAACTTTCAATTTCGGAATTCATTTCATGGTTCTCACGTATAATCAAATCGATTTCTAAAAATAATTTATTTTAAATGAGAGTTCAAAAGAGAGTTTTTATAGGTTAAATATCTTTTTGGAAAAATTAGCTGCCAACAATTTACGTGTCTCCATGTATCAACTAATTATTGGTATGAACACAAATGAGTTATTTACAAATAGACAACAATGAATAGGACAAACTTTGAATATTGTGGACGGCAGACCATTATGTATATGCCAAAACAAGAGACGTAACACAAAAATTTAACATTTCAGGTATATGAAAAATTCTAAAGGCACGTAAAAGTAATTTATTTGGCTACAAAATCCAATAATAATTTATTATTATTATTTTTTTTCAAGTAGCATAATCAAATAATTTCGTAACTTTACACATATTTTATTAATGATAAAACATTTTAATTAAAAATAATAGATTGAAAAGATCTCAATTTTTACAAATAAATAGTTGAAAAACTCTTCATTACAATACAAAATTCATTACACAACCTCAATTAATAATAATTAATAAAAAAAAAACTTAGAGACTTAGCATCTAAAAATCACAAGGTAAGAAAATAAGTGGAGAATAATAATCAAAGGCGGTCCCGTTTTTGCCTAAGGTGTATAGATTATATTATTTATAAACATTATTCGTTATATTTTAATAAAGTGATTTTTTTTATAAAATGATTTTAAGAGTATTAAAAAGAAATACATATTTTTTTTCAATACATTAATATTGAGATATCTATTTATTTTTTATTTTATATATTAAAGTGTTTTAGTTAGAATGAGAAACTTCATTTTATTTATATAAATGTATATGCTCACTTAAACGTTTAATTAAACATATGTACTTTTAAAAATAGCTCATTTAGACGTATGTACTAATAAAATGTTATTTAAACATACATATTATCAAAAATTGACATATTTAGCCTCTTTTAAGAACCGTAGTTAATTTTTATTTTAAAATTTGTATATTTATTAATTAAATATTAATATATTTTATCTCTCTTATTTTACATTAATTAAATCAATAATTTATTTCATTCTTAAATTTTTTATTTATTTTTATATTAATTTATTTTTTATTTCACTTACAAATTTTTTACTAGTTTTTATTTCTCAAAAATCTTAAATTCTTATTTTTTTAAAAAACTTTAAAAACTTATTTATGAATTTTATGTTTTACTATAATATTATTTAAAAAAAATTCTTATTTAATTTTTTATAAACGAAATAAAATTAATAATTTTTTATTTAATTTTTATTCATAATTACTATTTTGGTGTTTGATAAATGGCTTTCTATTATTATCTAAATATTAATTAATTTATCTCTGTGTTAAAAAATATTTATTGTTGAAAGTATAATAATTGAGACCAAACAGTTTTAAAATAATTAATAATTAATGTTAATATAAGAAAAAAATATAAAATTGAAGAAAAAATATATATTTAAAATAAATAATAATGAAATGTCCATATATATATATATTAAAAATAAAATAATCAATAATAAATACTCATATAAAAATAAAAAATAAACATTTATGAAAAAAATAAAAATAAAGGATTCATTTATTAATGAAAAATGATGAGAGAGAAAATATATTAATATTTAATTAATAAATATATAAATTAAAAAATAAAAATTAACCATGATTTATTATAAGAGGTTAAATGAGTCAATTTTTAATAGTACGTATGTTTAAATAAATTTTTATTAGTACATACGTCTAAATAAACTTGTTGCACAATTATATACGTCTGAGCGAACTTTTTTTCTATATTTAATTATACGTAATTAATTCCCGTCTAAACAAGTTTTTTTTCTATATTTAATTATACGTAATTAACTCCCAACATTATAATATATAATATTTTCCTTCTTGAATTTCTCTCCGGATCTTTTGTTTGCAATTTATTTATCTTATTCTAGATTTATTCTTTCACGCTTTGACTTAATAGGGTATGAGAGAAAAATACAATCGAGACTAAAAAGAAACACAACTCATTCAACTCATTCCACTTTAACAACTTACTCAATGAATTATAAAAGGTTTTTGTAAACCTAACTTCAACAACGAAGGTGAATCAACGAAGGTGAATCGTGAAACGATCTAATTCAATAATATCCAAGAACGGTCAATTTAATGGAATACTCAAAGGATAACAACTCATTTGACTACAACAACCTACTCGAAAAATCAAAAAAAGTTCATAAACCTAATCAACGAAGATAAATCTTCAAACAATTTAATTCAAGAACAATCGAGAACCATGATAAAAAAAACTTATGGATGCTTACAAGATTCTTAAAGAATGGTTAAAAAAAGTGAATAAGAAAAAAGAAAAAGTTGTTGGAGAAATAAGCATGTCTTCTAACTATGATTTATATTTTATTTTATTACGAATAGAGTATATCACAAATATTAATGTTTGATCATTACAACAAAATATTATTATCAGTTAATATTAATGTTCAAAGACTTGATATTAATGTTGTATTAAGTATTTCGAGATGTGATAAAGCATAATTTGAATTTAATTGTTACTTAATATTATATTCATAAGCATGTTATTACGGTAATTTATTACTTGTTTTTTAGTACAATTGTTACTATTGTATGTGCTAATGCTAATTCGGTTTCGATCATTAATGAAAGAAATTTAAAGGATTGGAAAAAGAACATTCTTATTGTTCTTGGATGCATGAATATAACTTATCGTTTAGAATGGATGAGTACACTCCTACTACGAATGATAGTAACTCTCATGATAAGAGAATATATGAGAAGTGAGAACGTTTTAATCATTTAAGTCTTATGATCATAAAGCGTGACATATCTGAGACTTTTATGGATGCGGTATCTAATGAGATCACCAATGTCAAAGATTTCCTTGCCAAAATCGAAAAGTATTTTGAGAAAAATGATAAAGTAGAAATTAATACTCTTTTAAAGAGACTAATTTCAATAAAGTTTAAAGGTAAGAAAAACATAATGGAGTACATCATAGAAATGTCTAATGTTGCTTCTAAGTTGAGAGAACTTAAACTCGAGATGTCTGAAGACTTACTCGTGCACTTGTTGATTATATCTCATTCTATTCAATTCAGTCATTTCTGGTCAGTTATAACTGTCAAAGGGAGCAATGGTCTCTTAATGCACTCATTTTATTTTGTATATAAGAGGAAGAGAGATTGAAACTGATAGGATCGGCTTTATCGATAGCTCTCTCTTGATTCACACACAATACAATTAGAAAGCAGCTTCATAGTATGAATTCAGTAAACAAGATGATTGAGTAGTTTCTCTCTCTGCAAAATCAGATTGCTTGTTCGTTGTATGATAAATTCGTAAGGC
The DNA here is from genome assembly GCF_907164915.1 of Impatiens glandulifera. NCBI lineage: Eukaryota > Viridiplantae > Streptophyta > Magnoliopsida > Ericales > Balsaminaceae > Impatiens > Impatiens glandulifera. The sequence continues at coordinate 31,274,237 of NC_061864.1, forward strand.
TCAAGTCACTACTTATTAAGGCTCATTGTTCGTTGACCTTTAGATTTGTTAAATACTAAGTAGGAGCTAACGGTCGAATCTTTAAGAATGATACGTGGCACTCTTCCATTGGAAAGACTCCATTGTACACAGTAGGTTCTGAGCACACAAGGATCGTGGTCGTACACCACTGGTAGTGCGCTGAATATTCAATTAGGGATGTACCTACAAAACAAGTAATGTGAGGAAAATTCTCTTACGTGGCATTCCTTGGTTGGTTGTATATAGTTGTTGTACTAATCTTCACTAGAAAGTGGAGCAGTAGTAGGGTACAGCTATAGCACGTGAGTAGGTGAAATGCTAGCTTCAAGCATACTGCTTAAAATGAGCATTAGACGTATTTCAGTTAGACAGATTGTGAAAATCTGTCTAATGAAATCAAACATCTCCTTTTAATAACCGAGTCTATTAGACCGACTGGTCTAATAGAATTAGACTACACATCTAATTATCCAATAACCATTAGACAGCACGTCTAACTCCACTGAGTTAGACTACATGTCTAATCATGGTTCTACCTCAGATTAATCTGAAATAGTTAGACTTACGTCTAACTTTCACTAATTAGACTACACGTCTAATTATCCAATAACCATTAGACTGCACGTCTAACTCCACTGAGTTAGACTGCACGTCTAATTCCGGTTCTACCTCAGACTTGTCTGAAGGAGTTAGACTCACGTCTAACTTTCACTAATTAGACTACATGTCTTATTATCCAATAACCATTAGACTGCACGTCTAACTCCACTGAGTTAGACTGCACGTCTAATTCCGTTTCTACCTCAGACTTGTCTGAAAGAGTTAAACTCACGTCTAACTTTCACTAATTAGACTACACGTCTAATTATCCAATAACCATTAGACGGTACGTCTAACTCCACTGAGTTAGACTACACGTCTAATTCCGGTTCTACCTTAGACTTGTCTGAAGGAGTTAGACTCACGTCTAACTTTCACTAATTAGACTACACGTCTAATTATCCAATAACCATTAGACGGTACGTCTAACTCCACTGAGTTAGACTTCAAGTCTAATTCCGGTTCTACCTCAGACTTGTCTGAAGGAGTTAGACTCACGTCTAACTTTTACTTGTATTAGACTGCATGTCTAACTCCACTAAGTTAGACTGCATGTCTAATTCCGCACATTTTAGACCATCCGTCTAATTACAAGTCTATTAGACTACACCTCTAACTCCGCTGAGTTAGACTATACATCTAATTTCGAATACATTAGACTTACTTCTAATTCCGTGTACATTAGATTATACGTCTAACTCCGATGAGTTAGACTGTATGTCTAATTCTATGCATGAATATTAGACTACACGTCTAACTCCTGATGAGTTAGACTGTACATCAAATTCTATGCATTCATTAGACTACACGTCTAACTCCTATTAGTTAGACTATACGTCTAATTCTATGCATTCATTAGACTACACGTCTAACTCCGATGACTTAGACTGTACGTCTAATTCTATGCATTCATTAGACTACACGTCTATCCCCTATGAGTTAGACTGTACGTCTAATTCTATGCATTCATTAGACTACACGTCTAACTCCGATGAGTTAGACTGTACGTCTAATTCTATGCATTCATTTGACTACACGTTTAACTCTTATGAGTTAGACTGTACGTCTAATTTTATGCATTCATTAGACTATACGTCTAACTCCGATGAGTTAGACTGTACATCTAATTCTATGCATTCATTAGACTACACGTCTAACTCCTATGAGTTAGACTGTACGTCTAATTCTATGTATTCATTAGACTACACGTCTAACTCCTATGAGTTAGACTGTATGTCTAATTTTATGCATCTAATGCCAAAATCGGTCTAATGATCCTCATTAGAGCCAAGTCTCATGAATTATTGTTTCAATACACCTACATCAAAACTCATAAGTCATTTCATAATCAAAATCTCAATGGTTAAATTATTTCAACACACAGTCAAAATAATTTGACCCAACAATTTCCCCATTTTTGATGAAGAAATTGGAAACCTACATATATATACCAAAATATGCATTCATCATATAAATAGACTAAAACTTCACATGACATTCATCATAAAAATATCATATTAATAAACAACCAAACGTGAGAGTTTTCAGAAGAAACACACAAAAACTTGTTCTCAAGAGTAACCAAAATAAGTTTATCACAAAAACATCATCACAATATTCAAAAGAAATTTCATAGAGACATTTTAAATTCTATTCTTCTTCTTCTTCCTAGACTTTACTCTGGAAAGGATAGACTTCAACCTAGGAGATCTCTAAGACTGCGGTTAGAGGGGAGTTGGAGTCTTCTCTTTTCCTTTTCTTGGACTTAAGCGTCTCCACCCTTTGAATGTAGTCTACCACGTTTTGGTAGTTCAGGATTTTAGAAGGAATGGGAAAACTCTTACTAGGTTCATTCAGAAGGAAGCACAGAAGAGAACTAAGAGGACCGTCAAAGCCAAAAATTCTCTTCCGAGCAACAACCATCCTGGCAAGATTTCCGAAGAGGAAACTTGTCCAGTTGACAGGAACACCCCTAGTGATAGCCACCATTATCTGAAAGACCTTCGTACAATACTTGTAAGAAGACTCTTTGGAGAGAAGAGATTTCGAAATGATATCTCTTAACAAAGCAAATTCAACCTTCAGGAGGTTTTTCTTTCCATGAATGTCTACTTGAAGGGAATCAGAAAAGACTCTTATCATTGTAATCATTAGATCAGGATGAGTGGTTGAGAATCATCAATACCTACTTTTGGAAGTTGGAAAAACGCACCAAAAGACTCTTCTGTGATGGAGATCATCTGACCCATCACGACTCCAACGATAACTTTATCTTGATAGAACCCAACAGTTGCGAAAAATTCATGAACCAACTGTTCATGATAGATTTCATGAGGGGTGAGGAATTTTCTCAGCCCAGAAGCTTTTAGAGATTCAAACATCCTATGCATTCCCGGAGATTGTAGAGTGGATACGGATCTGAAATCCACCTGAATCGACTTTGGACGGAAAGACGACATTTCGATTTGATGAACAAGAGTTTAGACGATTCGAATTCTAGAGAGAGAAGTAGATTTCGAAGAAATATAAACTTTAGAATGAATAACCCTATAAATGTCAAGGTTTAATCATGTAAGAAATAACTAATGATTACTCCTACCGTCAAGAACTTCAAAAGTTTGTTCCCAATAAACGTATCATTTAATGTTAGCATGAAACTGAACATTTAATATTATGTATACAAACAAAAGTTGTTAGAAATATTAGTCATTCTTTGTATATTGAGAGACACGTGTCTTCAATTCTTTTGAGGAATGACAGATTTTGATTTTCGGCGGGAAAAATAAACTAATCAGAAACCAGCATAGGACAGCTGTCCAACTCGCTAGAAGATGAAGAGTATAATTATACCAGTAGTTAGACCTTTATTCTCCTTTTCACATTTTCAACTTTCTTTTGAAAATTAGTCTATTAGACGTATACGTCTAATTATGCAATAACAACACGTGAGACACGTGTCTGGTTAGACGTGAGCATCCTCTTGCTCATGACGTAAAAACGTCTAACGTCTATTAGACGTGTCCGTCTATTAGACGTATTCGTCTAACCATTCAGGTTAGAATAACCAAGACGATAATTTCAGATGAAAATGAAACTACTAAAGTAGACGTGCGTCTAAGTAGCTGTGTTTCTCAAACTCTGAATCCTTAGGACAAATTAAGACCTCTATCTTTCATGTCTGTTTAGTTGCGTTTTAAACAATACATTCCCCCTTAATTTATGCACGTAATCACTTCAATCAAGATCAACAAGACCTAACATGCTTCTAAAGTGAGAAAACTTAGCTTCCGGTAGGGGTTTTGTCAAAATGTCTGCAATTTGTTGATATGTAGAGACATGTTCAAGACGAATCTGCTTCTGATTGACGTATTCTCGGATGAAATGATGCCTGATTTCAATATGCTTTGTCCGAGAATTCAGAACTGGATTGTAGGTGATTGCAATAGAACTTGTGTTGTCGCAAAAGATTAGAGATTCATCAGCCTCAATCCCATATTCTCTGAGCTGTTGTTGAATCCACAAAACTTGAGAGCAACAACTTTCAGCTGCAAGATACTCTGCTTCAGCTGTAGACGTGGGGACCGACGTCTGCTTATTGTTGAACCATGTGATTAGACGATCTCCAAGGAACTGGCAAGTTCTACTTGTGCTTTTTCTATCGATTTTACAGCCTGCATAATCTACATCTGAGAAACTGGTTAAAGTGAAACTGGAATCCTTCGGATACCACAGTCCCACATTTTGAGTTCCCTTTAAGTATTTAAGAATACATTTAGCAGTAGTAAAATGAGAGAGTTTAGGATAAGCCTGAAATCTTCTACAAACACCAACAACAAATTGAATGTCTAGCTTGCTAGCAGTTACATACAGCAGAGATCCAATGAGTCCTCTGTATGCTGTTACATCGACACTTTGGCCACCTTCATCTTTATCCAATTTAGTTGAAGAGCTCATTGGAGTAGCTGCTGCAGAACAGTTCACCAAGCCAAACTTCTTTATCAATTCTTTGGTGTATTTGGCCTGGTTGATAAGAGTTCCGTTTTATAGCTGACGAACTTGAAGCCCAAGGAAGAATGTCAATTCTCCCATCATGCTCATTTCAAACATGTCCTGCATCAGCTTAGCAAACTTCTCACACAATTTGGGGTTAGTTGAACAAAAAATAATGTCATCAACATATATTTGAACAAGTAGAATGTGGAAATCTTTAGTAAATCTAAACAAAGTTTTATCCACAGTTTCAACAACAAAGTCATGATCAAACAAAAAGTTGGTTAATGTGTCGTACCAAGCTCTAGAAGCTTGTTTCAGACCATACAATGCTTTGTCAAGCCTATAAACATGATTTGGCAACACATGATCTACAAAACCAGGGGGTTGCTCAACATATACTTCTTCAGTTCATTTTCCATTTAAAAATGCACTTTTCACATCCATTTGAAAGACTTTAAAATTCTTAAATGATGCATATGCTAGGAAGATTCTGATTGCCTCTAGTCTTACAACCGGTGCAAAAGACTCATCAAAATCAACACCTTCCTCTTGTCTGTATCCTTGAGCAACTAAACGAGCTTTGTTTCTAATGACTAAGCCATCTTCACTAAGCTTATTCCTAAAGACCCATCTTGTTCCTATGACTGACTTGTTAGTTGGTCTAGGAGTAAGATACCACAATTTATTTCTCGCGAATTGGTTTAACTCCTCCTGCATAGCATTGATCCAATCTAGATCAACTATAGCTTCACCAATTTTCTTGGGTTCAATTTGAGAAATAAATGCTGAGTTGGCCATTTCATTCATCAAATGACGTCTTGTCCTTCGAGGAGAAAAAGGATTTCCGATTATCAGTTCTGGTGGATGATTTCTGTTCCATCTGAAGTTGGATCCAAGGGGGTTGGTCATCTGAACTGGTGACACCGCGACATCCAAACTCTCAACTTCTTGTTGAACAGGAGTTTGAACATCTGGTTGAACTTCAACTAGGTCAGCCACTAGATCAGACAAAGCCATCCACTTATCCAAAGATTCTTCTTCACTTACAGACTCAAGACTAGTCGCTTTTAGTCTGTCAGCAATATCGATGGGTTCATTAGATTTTCTCTCAACAGGCTCATCAAAAATTACATGGAGGGATTCTTCAACAATTTGTGTTCTTTTGTTGTATACTCTATAAGCCTTGCTTACTGATCTGATATTTGACAGCATCTCCAGACCTTGTCCATGCACTGACTACATAGTTTAATCTCTTGTTTTCAGATAAGAGATTCTGAATCTGTTCTTTAAGCATCTCATTCTCAGATGAGATCTCTGTTAATTTTTCATCAAAAACGTTTGATTCAAATTCTTTGTTGGAGGAAAGAACAGTTGATTCATATTTGACTTTCATTTCATAAAAAGAGTCAGTTAACTTCTTGTACTCAATAGCCATTTCATTGATTGCATCAGTTAACTCCTCGTTTGTAAATTCTGGTGCAGAGATATCATTTACCCTAGATTGGTCATCTGCTAGCAGACAAGTTACAGCTTCGTTCTCTTTTTCAGCAGGAAACTCCTCTATATCACTGTCAGCCCATCTGGATTTGTTCTCACTGCATATGAATGATTTGTGGTTCTTCTTAGCTTGAGTGTTTGTACCGTAGATCTGATTAAGTTTGTCCCATATCTCTTTAGCAGGGGAACAGAACTTGATTTCATAGAACACGTTCATGTTGATCGACTGGTACAGAATATTCCTTGCAACATTATCAAGGTTGTTAGTCATCTTGTCTTCAATAGTCCACTCACTTCTTGGCTTCGAAATCTTTATGGGGCCATCAGTAATGACGTTCCACATATTACAGTCAAGAGCAGCCAAGTGAGCTTGCATCCTCATCATCCAATACTCGCAGTTGTCCATTGACAGAATAGGGATTTCATTGATGATAGACATGCTTCAGGTTCTTGATACTTGAGAATAGAAACAAGGCTCTGATACAAATTCATAGGATCGGCTTTATCGATAGAGACGGGGGTCTGGCTAAGGATGAAGGCTTATGAAAAATGGTTTGAAAGAAATCATGTTAGGGATTTAATTCGCTTTCTATTCTACGCAAATACTTGTAAACACTTGAAACGGATTCAAGGCAGAATTGTTTACTTGGATTTGAAGCACAAGATAAAATATGAAAAGATGACAGAAATGAAGAACACAGCAGTTTGTTTATGGATGTTCGGAGAAACTCTTCTACGTCACCCCTTCTTCCAACCACCGAAAGGATTCACTATAATATGATTCGAATCAAATACAGTTTACACACACTTAGCTCACTATTGAACATAACACTTTCTGTTCAATTACAAGATGAAGAGTATGAGGGATGTACCTGCAAAACAAGTAATGTGAGGAAAATTCTCTGTATCATTTATAGCACGTGGGTAGGTGAAATGCTAGCTTCAAACATACTACTTAAAATGAGTATTAGACGTATTTCAATTAGATGGATTGTGAAAATCTGTCTAATGAAATCAAACATCTCCTTTTAATAACCGAGTCTATTAGACCGACCGGTCTAATAGAATTAGACTACACGTCTAATTATCCAATAACCATTAGACTGCACGTCTAACTCCATTGAGTTAGACTGCACGTCTAATTCCGGTTCTACCTCAGACTAATCTGAAGGAGTTAGACTTACGTCTAACTTTCACTAATTAGACTACACGTGTAATTATCCAATAACCATTAGACTGCACGTCTAACTCCACTGAGTTAGACTGCACGTCTAATTCCGGTTCTATCTCAGACTTGTCTGAAGGAGTTAGACTCACGTCTAACTTTCACTAATTAGACTACATGTCTAATTATCCAATAACCATTAGACTGCACGTCTAACTCCACTGAGTTAGACTGCACGTCTAATTCCGGTTCTACCTTAGACTTGTCTAAAGGAGTTAGACTCACGTCTAACTTTCACTAATTAGACTACACGTCTAATTATCCAATAACCATTAGACGGTACGTCTAACTCCACTGAGTTAGACTACACGTCTAATTCCAGTTCTACCTCAGACTTGTCTGAAGGAGTTAGACTCACGTCTAACTTTCACTAATTAGACTACACGTCTAATTATCCAATAACCATTAGACTGCACGTCTAACTCCATTGAGTTAGACTACACGTCTAATTCCGTTTCTACCTCAGACTAATCTGAAGGAGTTAGACTTACGTCTAATTATCCAATAACCATTAGATTGCATGTCTAACTTCACTGATTTAGACTGCACGTCTAATTCTAGTTCTATCTCAGACTTGTCTGAAGGAGTTAGATTCACGTCTAACTTTCACTAATTAGACTACACGTCTAATTATCCAATAACCATTAGACTGCACGTCTAACTCCACTGAGTTAGACTGCACGTCTAATTCCGGTTGTACCTTAGACTTGTCTAAAAGAGTTAGACTCACGTCTAACTTTCACTAATTAGACTACACGTCTAATTATCCAATAACCATTAGACGGTACGTCTAACTCTACTTGTTTAGACTACACGTCTAATTCCAGTTCTACCTCAGACTTGTCTGAAAGAGTTAGACTCACGTCTAACTTTCACTAATTAGACTACACGTCTAATTATCCAATAACCATTAGACGGTACGTCTAACTCCACTAAGTTAGACTACACGTCTAATTCTGATTCTACCTCAGACTTGTCTGAAGGAGTTAGACTCACGTCTAACTTTTATTTTTTATTAGACTGCACGTCTAATTCCACTGAGTTAGACTGCACGTCTAATTCAGCATATTTTAGACCATCCATCTAATTACAAGTTTATTAGACTACACGTCTAACTCCGCTGAGTTAGACTGTACGTCTAATTTCGAATACATTAGACTTACGTATAATGCCGTGTACATTAGACTACACGTCTAACTCCGATGAGTTAGACTGTACGTCTAATTCTATGCATTCTTTAGACTACACGTCTAACTCCTGATGTGTTAGACTGTACGTCTAATTCTATGCATTCATTAGACTACACGTCTAACTCTTATGAGTTAGACTGTATGTCTAATTCTATGCACTCATTAGACTACACATCTAACTCCGATGAGTTGGACTGTATGTCTAATTCTATGTATTCATTAGACTACACGTCTAACTCCTATGAGTTAGACTGTACGTCTAATTCTATACATTCATTAGACTACACGTTTAACTCCGTTGAGTTAGACTGTACGTCTAATTTTATGCATTCATTAGACTACACGTCTAACTCATATGAGTTAGACTGTACGTCTAATTGTAACCATTCATTAGAATACACGTCTAACTCCGATGAGTTAGACTGTACGTCTAATTTTATGCATTCATTAAACTACACGTCTAACTCCTATGAGTTAGACTGTACGTCTAATTTTATGCATTCATTAGACTACACGTCTAACTCCTATGAGTTAGACTGTACGTCTAATTCTATGCATCTAAAGCCAAAATCGGTCTAATGATCCTCATTAGAGCCAAGTCTCTTGAATTATTATTTCAATACACCTGCATCAAAACTCATAAGTCATTTCATCATCAAAATATCAATGGTTAAATTATTTCAACACATAGTCAAAATATTTGACCCAACAGAAACAAAACAAGACTAAAAGTACTCATTTGGAAAACACCTCTAAAGAAAGGGGTATAAAGAGGACAAATGAGGCTACTAAAGATAATTTTTTAGCACAAAAGAAAAGAACTCAAACTCAACCTCAATTTAAAATTGATAAAAGTTGTTTCTTTTGTAAGAGGATGGACACCAAAAGAAAGAATGTCCTAAGTATTGTATTTGGCGTGCTAAGAAAAGTACAATTCTTAATTTAGTATTTATGAATTTAATTTAGCTTAAGTCCAAGAAACACTTAGTGGTTAGACTCCCGTGCTACTGATAACATAAGTGTTTCATTGCAGGGTTGCATGAATTACCGAAGACCAATTGATGTTCAAAGACAAATTTATGTCTAGTTACTATTTGGATTTAATGGATGCTTTTGTTGTACCATTATTTAAACATAATTTGATTTATGTTGTTTTTATGGGAAAATTGGGATATCATTGTTCATTTGGAAATGGAAATTTAACTTTATCTATTAATTCTAAAGTTGTTGGAACTGGTTGACTTATAGCTTATGATAATCTTTATTTGTTTGAAACAGTTGTTTCTTATCATGAAACCTTGAATGTGGAATCACATGATACTAAGCATTAAATAAATAATAAAAATTCAAGTTTTTTATGGCACAAACGATTAAGACATATCTCTAGAAATAAAGTTGAAAGACTTGTTTCTAAAGGAATTTCGGATAAAATTGATTTTTTAGACTTTAAAGTATGTATTGAATGGATTAAAAGACTAAAAGAAAGAAATTATGTGCAATAAGGGCAATTGACGTCTTAGAGTTTATACATACAGACATTTGTGGGCCATTTCCTACATCTTCTTGGAATGGTCAACAATACTCTGTATCATTTATAGATGATTACTCAAGATATGTATACATATTTATAATTAGTGAAAAATCACAAGTATTGAATGTGTTCAAATCATTTAAAATTAAAGTTGAAACCAACTCAATAAAAGAATAAAGAAAGTCAAATATGATTGTGGTGGTGGATATTATGGTAGATATGTAGGTTGAGATGAACAAGGTCCAAGACCTTTTACCAAATACCTAGATGAGTGTGGATTGTCCCACAATACACCATGTTTGGCTCACCTAAAATGAATGGTGTGGTCGAAAGACGTAATCACACTCTTAAGGACATAGTAAGGAGTATGATTATCCGTTTGACTTTACTAAAATCGCGCTATGGGGAGAGACACTAAATGTCGCATCCTACATTTTAAATAAAGTACCAACTAAAGAAACTGCTAAAACATCTTATGATATTTGAACTAGATGTAAACCTAGTTTAAAGCATTTGTATGTTTGAGGCTGAGGAAAGGCCTTATAGGCCGAATAAAAGAAAATTTGATCCCAAAACAATTAGTAGTTATTTTTATTGGGTATTCTGAATGATCAAGGGGATACAAAATTTTATGATCCCAAGTTAAAAACAATTTTTGAGAAGGAAACTACAATAATTTTTTAGGATTTTGAGTGGGAGAAATAACTTTGTCTTTGAAGATAATTTAATTCAACAATTACTATTGAGGAAGACTTAACTCATATCCCAAATAATTTTCACATTGATATAGATTTTATTCCTATCAATGATCAAGTTCAAAATCAAGAGCAACAAGACATTATTGAAGAAACTCATGAAGAACAAACTCAGTAACCTCAAGATCAAATATTTTTAAGACGATCTACTAGTGAAAATAGAACTTTTATATCTAATGATTATATAGTTTTCTTAAAGAAAATGAGGATAATGGTGGTATAATGGAAAATGACCTTTATGAGCTTCGAACATGCTATGAAGGATACTAACCGAAAGTAGATTTGTGCAATGAACAGAGAATATAAATCTATGCAAGAAAATAAAGTTTGGGAACTTGTCCCATTACCAAAAGAAAGAAACATATTGGTTGTAATTGAATTTTTAAAACCAAACGGGATTCAAAGGGTAATGTTGAAAAATATAAAGATCATCTTGTAGTAAAAGGTTATCTTCAGACGAAAGGGATTGACTTTAAAGAGACATTTTCTCTAGTTTTATTGAATGGCTCTTTTTAGGACAATCATGACATTTGTTGTACAATTTGATATGGAGCTTCGCCAAATGGATGTCAAGACATCGTTTCTCAATGGAGACATTGAAGAAACAATATATATGGTGCAACTAGAAAACTTTGTGTCAGAAGACTCAAAGCATATGGTATGTAAATTGAGAAAACCTATTTATGGGCTCAAACAATCTTCTTGTCAATAATATCAAAATTTTCATCAAATTATTATCTCATTTGGTTTAGAGGTAAATGTCGTTGATGAATGTGTGTATTATAAATTTGTTGGGAGTAAACATTTTTTTATGGTTTTGTATGTTGATGACATACTACTTGCCACAAATGATTTAAGCATATTGTATGAAATAAAGAAATTTCTATCAAAGAGATTTGAGATGAAATATTTGGGAGAAGCATCTTTTGTATTAGAAATCCAAATACATAGAGATCGTTCTCGAGGTATCCTTAGGTTATCTCAAAGAAACTATATTGACACGTTGCTTAAAAGATATGGAATGCTTGATAGTAAACCTTTAGATACCTCTATCGCTAAAGTAGGCAAATTTAAGCTTAATCAATGCCCAGAAGGAAATTGAAGAAATGAAATCAATTCCCTATGCTTCGGTTATTGAGAGTTTGATGTATGCTCAAGTATGTACGCATCCTGATATTACGTATATTGTTAGAGTTTTAGGCATATATCTTAGTAACGCAATATTAGATCATTGGAAAGCACGCAAAAGGGTTATGAGATACTTAAAGATCAAAACAAGAGATCACATGCTCATATATCAGAGGTCAAATAAATTTGAGATTATTGTGTATTCTAACTCTGATTTTGCAGAATGTCAAGATAATAGAAGATTGACTTCATGTTATGTTTATCTGTTAGTTGGAGGAGCTATATCTTGGAAGAGTGCTAAACAAATACTTGTAGCTTCTTCTACCATGATAGTTGAATTCATAGAGTGTTATGAGGCATCAAATCATGGTTTATGGCTAAATTTTTTTATCATAGGGCTGCGTATTATGGAAGGAATTGAAAGACCACTAAAATTGTATTGTGACAACAAATTAGCCGTATTTTATTCCAATAACAATAGGAGTACAACAAAGTCAAAAATTTATTAACATGAAATTCATTATTGTTAAAGAAAGAGTACATAATAGACAATTAAGCATAGAACATATAGGAACAAACTCCATGTTAGCAGATTCTCTTACAAAAGACTTGGTACCCAAGGTCTTTCATAAGCACACAACTCACATGGGTATTTTAGTATTTTAGGATCCTTAGTTTAAGTGGGAGTTTATATTACATTATTGTTCTATGACTTTAAAGTATTTTTGTATACACTTATGTTTTTTTCAGCTATGATAATATTTAAAGATATTTTGTATAATAATGTTAAAAGTTTGATCTCACTTAAGTAGAACCAATTGAAAATTAACATGAAAAGATCACCGTGCATGAAATTTTCATTCCTCACATTCATGATATGATTTGTCAATTAATTGTATTGATATATGTGATCACTATTGGGTCTAGTTGTGATTAAATAAAACGATGAGTTCTTTGGTCTTATATTGATATAATTAATTGATAAAATTGTTTATATAACATATGTTTGAGATGACATAAAACTTCGGGCGCATTATGGTTGACACATTTATTTTTGTACATACGTGACCCAATGAGAGATTGTTAGAAATTATGGGTCACTATTATAATAAATAATTGTGCAAATATCATCCTTTATATAAGTCAAAATAATGTGATCTAATTTGAAATTAAGTTTATAGGCTTATGGTTGTATTTGCCATGAATATAAAGTGCAGATACCTAAGTTAAATTTCTAATTTTATAAAGGGGCTAAATTTAAAATATTCAAACTAAAATAACTAATGATTATTTTATAACGGTATTGTCCTCATTTAATGTGCGGTCAATTTTCTTTTTGCGTTCTCATGAACAAAGAGAGAAAACTAATTTGACTTACTCAAGGCTTATGCTTGTATTTGTCATGAATATAAAGTGCAGATGCCTAAGTGAAATTTCTAATTTTATAAAGGGGTTAAATTAAAAATATTCAAACAAAAATAACTAATGATTATTTTATAACGGTATTGTCCTCATTTAATGTGCGGTCAATTTTCTTTTTGCGTTCTCATGAACAAAGAGAGAAAACTAATTTGACTTATTCATTAATTGGAAGATCCATCATTTTTCTAAAAGAAGAGAAGATTATAGAATTTTTCCATTCTAAATAAAGAGAAGATGAGTATAGGTACGCTTCTGCTAATCATTGTTTTAATTTCTCACAAATAAATTATGATTTAATTCAGATAAATTTAACATAATTAAATTTTATTATTCGACTCGTATCTGAATTCCGCGACGTCGAAAACTAATAGAAACATCAAACTTTTTCAGAAAAAGTAATCTAAAGTGATATTATATGTAAAAAAACTGCTCAATAAATACCACTAAAATCATAACTAAATAATATTAGAATTTGATTTAAATAATCTTACCCATAAATAAGTTCGATTCCTATTAAAAACATAGTGATTTGAAGTGAAATTATATGAGAGTTGTGTTAACTTTTTAGATAGTTATAATTAAAAAATCACAATTAACATAAGTAATATTAATTTATGTACACTTTTAATATACTAAAAATCAAAAGTGAAACAGAATTAGGCTAGAAAACTTTTCTATTTTAAGATTATTAAAAAAAAAAAAATTGGAATCGCACTTCTACATTAAATATAACGTTTAACAAAATATTTGGACATATATTCATTATTATTCAAAATAAGTTTATAGGTTTATGGATGTATTTATCATGAATATAAAGTGAGGATACCTAAATAAAATTTCTAATTTTATAAAAGGGCTAAACTAAAAAAAATCAAACCAAAATAATTAACATTATGGTTATTTTATAATGGTATGTTCCACATTTAATGTGTAATCAATTTTCTTTTTGCGTTCTCTTGAACAGAGAGAGAAAACCAATTTGACTTACTCATCCATAGAAGATCATCATATTTCTAAAGGAAGAGAAGATTAGATAATATTTTCATTCTAAATAAAGAGAAGATGAATGCATGTACGACTTCGACTAATCACTTCGACTAATCACTGTTTTAATTTCTCACATATAAATTATGATTTAATTCAGATAAACTTAACATGACTCAATTTTATTATTCGACTCGTACGTGAATTCCGCGACGTCGAAAACTAATAAAAAAAACGTCAAACTTTTTCAGAAAAAGTAATCAAAGGTGATATTATATGTAGAAAATTGCTAAATACCACTAAAATCATAACTAAATAATATTAGAATTTGATTTAAATAATCTTACCCATAGATAAGTTCGATTCCTATTAAAAACATAGTGATTTGAAGTGAAGTTATATGAGAGTCTTGCTAACTTTTTAGATAGTTATAATTAAAAAATTACAATTAACATAAGTAATATTAATTTATAAACACTTTTGATATACTAAAAATCAAAAGTGAAACAGAATTAAGCTAGAAAACTTTTCTATTTGAAGATTATTAATAAAAAAAAAAATTGGAATCGAACTTTTTTACATTAAATATAACGTTTAACAAAATATTTGGATATGTATTCATTATTATTCATGCACCCGCCAAACATTTCATAACTTTGACAAAAACAAAGCATTCAAAGTTTAAAGACGGACGCTATTCTCTATCCTC
Organism: Impatiens glandulifera; assembly: GCF_907164915.1. Lineage (NCBI taxonomy): Eukaryota > Viridiplantae > Streptophyta > Magnoliopsida > Ericales > Balsaminaceae > Impatiens > Impatiens glandulifera. The sequence continues at coordinate 31,289,292 of NC_061864.1, forward strand.
ACCACGTCATGTCTTACGATTCTCTTTAAGAGCTCGTTTGATATAGGATTTTTTTAAAATTTTTTTTATATTTATAAATTTTTTTATTTTATCATATTAATGAAATTTTAACTATCAAATCACTTATTTAATTAATTAAAAAAATTATTATTTTTTATAAAATTTATATTTTAAATAGAAAAAAATATTATAATAATTTAGCTAATTAAAAAATCAAATAAGAATTTTGAATATAATAAAAAAGAAAAACATATAGTGAAAAGATAACCAACATCAAACAAGTTCAAAGTGACATCATCGCTGTTGACATTAAAAATCTATAAATAAAACTCCAAATGAATATATAGTCAAAAAAAAATTAATCAAAATACTTCAAGCGCGTTTGATTGTGGGTGGCTTAGAGTTTTTTATTACTCATTTTCTTAGATTTTGATTTCTCTTCTAATTATCAAATAACTAGTTTTATTAATTAAAATATTATGTATTTTTTTTATTAAATTTAAATTTTATTAAAAAGTATTTTAATAATTAAATCAAATAAAAATTTAAATAATATATTTTTTTTATCAAACAATATTTAAAAGATAAAAAGCAAAAAAAAAACTTATAAAAAATAAAATTAAAATAAAGATCAAACCAGATTTATTCAATAAAATCCCAAGAACCTCAAAAATAAATTAGTCCTAATTTCTCATAAAACAACATATTTTCAAATAATAATAATGATTTATCTCAAATATGAAGATCTTATTATATAAAATAAATTAGTTACGATTATTTATGCTAAATTATAAAATATTAAATTTGATAAAAAAAAAAATAATAATACTCAATTAATATTAACGAATAAAGTAATTAATGATGATAGGGTTATTTGAAATCAAACAAGACCTTAGTAATTATCGTACTTCCCCTGCTCCAGCCAAAATCTTAATCATGGTTTTCAGTTTTCTCTATTTAAATACTCTCTGTTCATAGTATCAGAAGTCGTCGGCCGTCTTCACTCGTTGATTCGTTTACGCCCTGAAATGGTATGCCTTATCACTCTAAAATCTCTGTTTGCTACGTGTTGTATCGAAATGATCATGCTTTTGCAGATTTCCATAACAATTCTACAAATTTCTCTCTTACCCATTAATGATTGATTATGAATATATTTTGCTGAATTGTGATTCTGTTTTCCATCAGATGGCGGATCGTTCGATTAATCGGTCAACATGCTTTCAATTTCTATTACTGATACTAGTTTCGTCCCTCCAAAGTTCACAAGCCTTGAAATCCGCTGAATTTCTGTCTCCGGCGTTTGAGCTCGAACCTGGTTCCGTTATCAACAAATTCTACCACGGAATCGATTTTCCGACCGGTCATATCGCTATTAAAGCGTTCGATGCTGAAGTCATAGACGAGGATGGTAACCCAATCCCACTCCACGAAACGTATCTTCATCACTGGGTTGTGGCTAGATACTATCAACGTAAAGGCGCCGATATTAAAGTAGGGTTTCAAGAATCGGATTATATGGAAATTAGAAACTCTGGTTTATGCGAAAACACGCTTGGTCAATACTATGGGCTGGGATCTGAAACGCGGAAGACAGCGACTGATGTTCCTGATCCATACGGAGTAGTGGTTGGGAATCCTGAGGAAATTCCAGAAGGTTATGAGGAGACATGGATGATGAATGTTCATGCGATTGATACTCGTGGGGCTGAAGATGGGTTTGGATGTGCTGAGTGTAGGTGCGATTTGTATAACGTGACGATTGATGAATATGGGAGGGCTATTAGGCCTGGTTATGTTGGTGGGTTGTTGTGTTGTTATGATGAGATGAAATGCATGTTGAAGAATGGGTTTCGTGGTGTTAAGAGGAAGTTGTTTATGAAGTATACTGTTAAATGGGTTGATTTTGATGAATCTGTTATACCTGTTAAGGTTTATTTACTTGATGTAACTGATATTTGGAAGAAGAAGATGGATGATCCTAATGGAGAGGGTACTAGACATCTTTGCCTTGTAAGTATTTTTTCTTTTGAAAAAAAGATAATATTTTCAGTGATTCATTTTAGTATATTAGTACTGTATGTGGATGGAGACTCTTAACTTATTGGTAGAGCATAAGAATTCATGTTTTCATGGTGATTGATTAGAGTCTTTTACATTAGTGTCAAATAAACATTCAAACTAACTAGATCATGACATCCAATTCGAGATTCTCTAATGGGTTGTGACTTGAAATTCATTGGGAGATCAAATTTCTTGGAAGGTGCATTGAGGACATGCTCTTATACTTTGTTCCCTTTCTTGCATGATATAATTTATCCCATTATACAATATGTGAGTCTCTTTTTATGCTTTGATTTTGTGGTTCAAAAATGTAGGAATAAATTAACAAGTGGGTCTCACTTCTAAAGTCCTAACAACTTGTGACATATATGACTAGGACTTAGAGAATATCGAGCTGCTATACTAGGATTGAGCTCAACATCTACCAAAGTTTTATGTATCCAAATCTTATAAAAATAATTATAATCTTATATTAGTGGGGTATACTGGTATAGTGATTAGTAAGGTAAATTATATATATCTTGTCTTGATTCTAATTTTCTCTAGTGAATGTTTTTTTCTTTAATTTCTTGCTCCGACCTTGAGTAGGACCTATCTAAATTGATGGATATTGTGACAACCCAAATGGACAAATCTTTAGGGTTTTCATTCTTAACTGTTTTGCATATGTAACATAAACTAAAATTAATTTGCGAATCAGTCTCTTGAATAAATTTAGTTATCAAAAGTTTCTCTATGAATAGGTGGAGTACGACGTTAAGTCTTGCGCGAATGGTGTTGTTGATGGCGATTGCACTGATACAAAGAGAGTCAGTCTTCGGATGCCAACTGGCGGAGAGGTCATCTACGCCGTTGCTCATCAACACACGGGAGGAATCGGTTCAACTCTCTTCGGTGAGGTAATGAAGAAACTTAGAGAAGAGTAAATAAATGAACACATTGATCATGGGTTTTTTTTCATATTTGTTGTGTTGGCTGTATATATATATATATAGGATGGGAGAGTCATATGCTCGTCAAAACCGACATATGGAGAAGGTAAGGAAGTTGGAGATGAAGAAGGTTACATAGTTGGAATGTCGACATGTTACCCTGATCCTGGTTCAGTCAAGATATCTGATGGGGAGATTCTAGTCTTTGAATCTAACTATAGCAGTACAAAGAGGCATACTGGAGTTATGGGTCTATTCTATCTTCTTGTTGCAGATCATGGATCATCATCATCATTGCCCACAAACTTAATCCATGATTCAAATGATCAGGTGTGTGTGTACTCTTGTTTATTCAAATGATAATGAATTATTTTTAGTACTCTTCAAAACTTATTTGATGTTGTTTTTCGTGTCATCCGTATTTGTAGAAGCATGAGAAGGCGGGCTTATCTGTTGCTGTTTGGGCTGTGGTGTTTCTCGGAGCTGTGATAGCCGTGGCGGTGGTGGTTACTTACAGGCGAAGGGAGGCAAGAGAGGATGGGTACCAGTCTATTGTGATATAAGGGGACGACATGTATAATGTATGTATGTATGTCTTTGAATTCTTAAGCTTATGTTGGAATTTGACAATCTTATGGTGTTCATTATTAGAGTATATATGGTTCTCTTTTTTGTATAAAACATTGTCATTACATCGCATTACCCCTGAAGGAAGTTCTTACAAATAAGATGGCCAAGAGATGTGTGCCAAATTGAGATTGAACATAATCATAATTTAGAAAATGATATATATATATATAAATGCGATTAAAAGCTCAATATTTCATTCATTTATCTTTGGTGTCAACTTTTGATCCAACTTGTAGGGGACAACACTATTTATACTTTTGTTATCTGATGGGATATAGATATGTTAATGATGAAAATTATTTCCAGAAGAAGGTTTACAATTGGTATAATAGTAGTAATTTAAAAACTATGCATGCAAACTATTTCAATTGCTTTTTTTTAATTTGATTATATCAACTTTGCATATTTATCTTTAGCGATCAATTTCGTTGTTATTGCATAGTCTTTGTTTTCTTTTTCTCCTAATTAAGAAGCTATTACTTAGTGAGTATAATCTACTATTTATATTTCATGTTGTTAAATATGGAACAAATAGGGCGTTTAGCAGCGTTCGCGATTCCACATTCTCAAAGTCTTTCCAGGTTTTGGCCTAAAATTCACACAAATGTGGAAATACTTTTCAATTATTTACAAAATTACAATATAGCAACTGAATGTGATTTATTTGAGGTAAATGTTTAGATTATAATTGTACTTGGTTATGGAATTCCTTCAAACATGTTATCTTTTCAAGGTAACTTATCTCAGAACATTTGTTCAATTTATTGGGATGGTTTTGAATGGCAGTAGAAAAGAAGAACAAGTGATAAAAAAAAGTATTTCAATTGTAATAACAATCATAAAAACGTGTAAAGAAAAAATATCAAATTGTTAGGAAATGAAATTAAGGATATAATATTTTTCTATGCATTTGTCACATTGTATTTGATAGATTATGAGAATAATCTTTATATTAGGAATATAAAATAATATATGTGAATAGATTATGAGAATAATCTTTATATTAGGAATATAAAATAATATATGTGAATAGATTATGAAAATAATTTTATATTAGGCATATAAAATAATATCGTTATTATATTATTAGTTTCCTTATTAATCTTTTGTAATGTATATATATTGGAGATTTCTCTGATGTAAAGCGCAAGAAGATTAAACAAGATTCTCCCTATTCTTTCATGGTATCAGAGCCCTAGGTTCTCTTTTCTTTCTTTTCTAAACCCAGCTTCCGCTTCTTTTCTCTAAACCTAACTTCCGTTTCTTTTCTTTCTCTCTTCTTCATCTATGGCCGAAAACAAGGTTCATCCAGCCACCATTGTTTCCAACATCAAGGCGTGCATCCCTATCACCCTTGATTATGAAGGAAAACAATACAACAGCTGGTCCACCCTTTTTCAACTTCATTTCCGTGCTAATATGGTGATCAACCATATTCAACCTCTAACAGTTAATCCTTCGGTCGCGGTTCCCGCTCCGACGGAATCCGAAAAGGCTTTAACACAGAGACTTGATGACATTGTTCGTCAATGGATTTACGGGACCATTTCTAATGATCTCCTAAATTCCATCCTCGATCCTGATGACTCGGCAGTTGATGCTTGGAACAGATTGCAGCAATTTTTTCTTAACAACAAATCTGCAAGAGCTTTGGAATTTGATGCGCAATTTACAAACACCAAGCTTGCTCATTTTGATGGTGTTAAGTCTTATTGCGCTAAGCTAAAAACTCTAGCTGATAATTTGAGGAATGTTGGAGATAAAGTCTCTGACAATCGAATGGCTCTACAACTTTTGAAAGGCCTCTCGGAGGAATATAAGCCCTTTCGAACGTCCGTTCGTCATCTTAACCCGTTGCCCTCTTTTGATACTCTTCGTTCAATGCTTGAATTAGAAGAACATGAGAATGCTGCTGATCTCTCTATTGAGTCTCATGTAGAGGCTCACATCACGCAATCACATTTATCGTCCCAAAATAATGCTGATAATTCTCATTATTCTTCTCGGGGTAATAATCAACGTAATGGTGGCAATGGCCGGAAAACCACCAAGGGAAAGGGCAGCTCCGGTAAGGGTAAGGGTGCCTCTGGCAATCAACAGCGTAATGGTGGTGCCTCGCAGCAGCAACAAAACCCGCAGCGTGGTCCTACCGCCTCGCACCAGCAGAAGACCCAAGCAGGATGGATGTATCCTCCACCTTGGGCATATTGGCAGCAAGGCCTTTGGGCTCTTCCTCCTTGCCCATATCCATCACAGGCACCAGGCCCATCTCCTTGGTCCGCCACGAAGCCCAGTCAGCCTGCATATCAGACCGGTATCCTCGGGCCACAACCACTTCAGGCTTACTATACGTCAGGCCCATCGTCTCAAGGTTACATGTCAACCAATATTGATCAAGCAATGCACACAATGACATTGTCTGCTCCAAACTACTATATGGATACGGGTGCTACCTCTCACATGCCAAATTCTCAAGGTAATTTATCGTCATATTCTCCCTTGATCAATAGTCATAATAATTCAATTATTGTTGGTGATGGTAGCAAAATTCCAATTCATGGTTATGGTCACAAATCTCTACACCAAAACACACTTCAACTAAAAAATGTCCTTCATGTTCCAAAACTAGTCAAAAATCTCATCTCCGTTAGGAAATTCTCTATTGATAATAATGTTTCCATTGAGTTTGATCCTTTTGGGTTTACTGTGAAGGACTTGCAGACGGGGAGCAAACGAGTGAGATGTAATAGTAGTGGCAATCTCTACCCTTTTCTCACAGATCGTCAAGTCTTCTCTTCTTTCACACCGTCAGTTTTTTCAGTTATTTCTCCAAATATATGGCATTCCCGTCTCGGTCATCCGGGAAATGCAATTTTAAATTCATTGCGTAGTAGTAATTTCATTCAATGTCCTAAGGCTAAACATGTTTGTCATTCTTGTCCTTTGGGTAAATTAATAAAATCGCCTTTTCCCGATTCTATGTCTCATACTACTATGCCATTTGACATTATACACAGTGATTTGTGGACATCCCCTATTCCTAGTTCTCTCGGCCATAAGTATTATGTTCTCTTTCTTGATAATTACACGAATTTTTTATGGACTTTTTCGATCTCTTCTAAGTCTCAAGTCTATAAGTTATTTATTCATGTTCGAACATATATTCGTACTCAATTTGAGAGAGAAATTAAGGCATTCCAATGTGACAATGGTACTGAATTTAAAAATGTTCGTTTTGAAAAATTCGGTCACCAACATGGTATGACTTTCCGTCTTTCTTGTCCTTATACCTCTCCTCAAAATGGCAAGGCCGAAAGAAAAATAAAAACAATCAATAATATTGTTCGCACTATTCTCTGTCATGCATCCATGCCACCATCTTTTTGGCATCATGCTCTCGAAATGGCTACCTACCTTCACAACATCTTACCTACAAAGCTTCTTGGTTATAATTCTCCAACTCAGATTTTGTATCAAAAACATCTTAACTACTCTCATCTTCGAGTTTTTGGGTGTTTATGTTATCCTCTTTTTCCACCAACCAAAATACACAAGCTTGAATCTCGGTCTTCTCCTTGTGTTTTTCTTGGCTATCCGCCCAATCATAGGGGGTATAAATGTTTTGATATGTCATCTCGAAAAATTATAATAGCCAAACATGTATGGTTCGATGAGTCAGCATTTCCTTTTTCCAAAATTCATACTCCGAAATCTCACACATACGATTTTTTGAGTCATGATTCAGGTGCCCTTAACACCCATCTCTTGCATCAAATTCTCACCACACCCGAGCACCAACACCAACCCACAACCACCCCCCACTATTCTCCTTCTCCCATAACATCCCACACTCACCCTGCGAACGAGTCTTCAAACTCTCCCACTCCTCCTTCTCCTGTAGCATCCCACCCTCACCCTATGGCCACTCGTAGTCGTCATGGAATTGTTAAACCCAATAAAAAATACCAAGACCACTCTCTTCACACTTCTACCTTTGTATCACCCATTCCAAAAAATCCCGTACATGCTCTACGTGACCATAATTGGAAAATTGCTATGCAGGAAGAATATGATGCGCTTATTGACAATGGTACTTGGGCCTTAGTTCCGCGTCCGTCTAATGTAAATATTATTCGTTCGCTTTGGATTTTTCGGCATAAAACGAAATCTGATGGTTCTTTTGAGAGACATAAGGCTCGTCTTGTTGGTGATGGGAAAACTCAAAGAAAAGGGATTGACTGTGATGAAACTTTCAGTCCGGTTGTGAAACCGGCAACTATACGGATGGTTCTTAGCATTGCTTTATCCAAGTCTTGGTCTATTCATCAATTGGATGTGAAGAATGCCTTCTTACATGGCAACTTGAATGAAACAGTATACATGTATCAATCTTTGGGGTTTAAAGATCCGGCTCGTCCTGATCATGTATGTCTTTTGAGAAAGTCTCTCTATGGTTTGAAACAGGCACCCTGCGCTTGGTATCAACGTTTTGCTGATTTTGATGCATCAATTGGCTTTAATCACAGCAAATTGGATACTTCTTTATTCATTTATCGTCATGATCATGACACTACTTACATTCTTCTTTATGTTGATGACATTGTGCTCACTGCTTCCTCAGAGTCCCTTCGGAAATATGTCATTTCTCAACTTAGCACTGAATTTGCAATGAAAGATTTGGGTCCTTTGAGTTATTTCTTAGGCATTGCTGTTACCCGACACAAGAATTGTTTGTTCTTGTCTCAAACGAAATATGCTCATGACATTATTAAGAAAGCAGGTATGACAGATTGTAATCCAGCTTCCACTCCTGTTGATTCTAAAGGAAAAATGAGCACTCAATCCGGCATTTCTTATGGAGATCCTACCTCTTATCGTTCTTTATGTGGGGCGTTACAGTACTTGACATTCACTCGTCCGGACATTTCTTATGTTGTACAACAAGTTTGCTTGTTTATGCATGCTCCTCAAGTTGCTCACATGAATGCCTTAAAACGAATCATCCGTTATATTCAAGGCACTGCTGATTATGGTTTGCAGTTATACAAATCATCTATTACTTCCCTTATTTCTTATACGGATGCTGATTGGGGCGGGTGTCCTGATACTCGTCGATCTACATCAGGTTATTGTGTCTTTCTTGGAGATAATTTGATTTCTTGGTCTTCTAAAAGGCAACCTACTTTGTCAAAGTCTAGTGCTGAAGCAGAGTATAGAGGGGTTGCAAATGTCGTCTCGGAATCATGTTGGGTCCGAAACTTATTATTAGAACTCAGATGTTCGGTTACACAGGAAACCTTAGTTTATTGCGATAATGTTAGTGCTATTTACCTCTCTAGTAATCCAATACAACATCAGCGCACTAAACATATTGAAATGGACATTCACTTCGTTCGTGAGAAAGTCCAACGGGGTGAAGTTCGTGTCTTGCATGTGCCATCCCAATACCAGATTGCAGATATTTTTACTAAAGGTCTGCCTAAGATTTTATTTGATGATTTTCGGGTCAGTCTCAGCGTTTGCAAAGCTCCTGTTTCGACTGCGGAGGTGTGATAGATTATGAGAATAATCTTTATATTAGGAATATAAAATAATATATGTGAATAGATTATGAAAATAATTTTATATTAGGCATATAAAATAATATCGTTATTATATTATTAGTTTCCTTATTAATCTTTTGTAATGTATATATATTGGAGATTTCCCTGATGTAAAGCGCAAGAAGATTAAACAAGATTCTCCCTATTCTTTCAGTATTCTCATTTTTACCGTCAGATTGAATATTTAAATTTTCCAATATGTTGTGTAAATCAAAGGATGATGCAGTGTTACTTTCAACTGATTCATCAAAAATAATGTGTGATGATTCTTCAATAGTTAAAGTCCTAGTATTGTACACTCTATATGTTTTACTAACTTCAGAATAACCTAGCATGATGCCAACATCAGATTTTACATCGAAAACGGTCAAGTAATGTTTGCCATGATTATGAATGTAACACTTACAACCAAAGATCTTAAGATACCGAATGTTAGGAACTTTGTCATGGTATACTTCAAAAGGTGTTTTGTTAAAACGTTTATTTAGCATAGATCGGTTTTGAGTATAACAAGCAGTGTTCATAGCCTCTGCCCAAAAATTTTGAGCAACACCCGAATCAGCTATCATGGATCTTACGGCTTCCTTGAGAGTTCGGTTTCTTCTCTCGGCCAGTCCATTTTGTTGAGGAGTTCTAGCACTAGACAACTCGTGTTTGATGTCAGATTCCTCAAAAAATGCAGTTAATGTACTATTAGTAAATTATGTACTTCTATCACTTCTTATTTTATTTACATGTATCGATTTCTCATTTTATACTCTTCTAAGCATTTTGATCAGATTTGGAGTAGCTTGATTTTTAGATACCAAAAATATAACCCAAGTATATCTAGAATAATCATCAATAATTACCATGATGTAATGCATTCCTCCTATGCTAGTGACCCTAATCGGTCCAAATAAATCAATGTGAAGTAATTCTAGATATCGACTTGAATGAGTATTTTCTTTACTTTTGAAAGTAGATTTTATTTGTTTACCCATTTGACATGCAGAACATATTTTATCTTTAGAAAATTTCATGTTAGGAATTCCTTGAACCAATTTTTTAGTGCAGATATAGTTAATTGTTTTGAAATTCAAGTGGTTTAACCTTTTATGCTAAAGCCAATTTTGATCATTCTTAGTTATCATTCAAACCGAGTTATCACATGTAGTCTTCCAGTCTACTTTGTAGATGTTTCCTGACCTTTTTCCTGTCAATAATATATTACCTTGTTTATTCTTAACTAAGCATGCATGTGTATGAAATTCTATCGTATATCCTACATCGCACATTTATCTAATACTTAGCAGGTTGAAATGTAGATTTTCAACAAGAAGTACATTGTTTATAGTTAGGTTTCCATGGACAATCTTACCCTTGCCCACAGCTTTACCTTTGAAGTTGTCACCGAATACTATCATTAAGTCGGATTCTTGCACAATTTCGGTCAATAGCTTGTCGTTTCCTGTCATATGTCTAGAACAGCCGCTGTCCAAGTACCATTCCGAATTTTCCAGCCATTTAATCTATTTGACCTGCAAAATTCAACTATTTATACCTTTTTGGTATCTACATTTACTTGGGTCCATGGTTAATTAGTCCCTTGAAAATTCATACTTTAATTAGTCTGATGAGTTTTCCTGTGATAGTTTTAATAAATCTACTTGTACCAGGCTTGACATCTCTCTGTCTGCTTTTGATTAACTTATTGTGTAGTGGTGATCTTTGTTCGGTCTCATTTGAATATCTATCATACTATATTCTAACCGACCGGATGGTTTTCCTTCTCTCAAGATGAAGCCATCTTGAAGTGTCGGGTGGTCCTACATATGTTAGTTCCTTTGCCAGTTTTGAATCGAGACTTGTTTCACTGTTGGTTGATGAAATCTTGACAAAGTTTATAAAAGGCAACTTGTCTTTACTTAGATTCAACCCTTGGCGGTTGGAAGGTTTAGGTTTACCTAGATTGTTGTTGTCATAGCCTAGACCGAATTTACAGTTATATGGTCTTTGATGACTCGTCATCTGGCTCACAGCATCTCTAGATCTCTTCCATGCAGGCATCACATATTTAGTTCGTTCATTTTCTTCGGTCAATGATTGAACTGTCTCCTTGAGCTTCTCATTCTCAAATGATAGTTCAATTGTTCCAACGGTCTGAATTTCACTCGATTCACCGATCTGAAAGTTTAACCGGGTCGGTACAAGAGTTGACATGTTATTATACTCAATGACCATGTCATTGAGTGTAGTAACCAAATCTTCTCGGGTAAATTCTTCACAGGAAAAGTCAAATACATGTTCTTCATTTTCCATGAGACAGGAGATCCCTTCATCATCGCTATCTGAATCGGTATGTGCCCACAGGCTCCCACCATCATCGGCTATCAACGCTTTCTGAATCTCTTTGCCTTGACCGTTTTGCTGATGATCATCCCTCTGGTTGTGATCAGCTAGTTTCCGGTCATCTCTTCTCGACTTTCTACACTCCGACCTGTAATGACCTAAAGCATTGCAATTAAAACATCGAATGTTAGATTTATCACCGTAGTTATAGTCGTATGAGTTAGTCGGTTGGCTCTTCTTCATGAACTTTCCGAACTTATACTAGCATGGCCATAGCATCTTCGTTGAACTGCTCGGCTGTTTTGACCGGTACAAGAGCTGCAGGTTCCACCGATGTTACCAAGGCTTTGGTAGCATTTGAAGTTGAGGCTTCATCTTCGATTATAGACTTTATTTAGAACTCGTATGCCTTCAAATCTTCAAAAACATCGTGCAGTATTATCTTGCCGAGGCTGTTTGGTTCTCTCATCACCATTGTTTTGACAATAGTTTCCTTGTTATCGTATTTCTTTCCAAGTAATGAGAGCTCATTTACCACACTAGTAAACCGATCACTAAATTCCTTCATGGTTTCACCAGGGCGCATCTTGATATTTTCGAACTTTTTAGTGGCCACCAATATCTTATTCTCTTTGGTTCTTTCGTTCCCTTCATGAAGTTGAATGACCGTCTCTCATGCTTCCTTTGCAGATGCACATTCTCTGATTTTAGCAAACATGTTTATATCCAATGATTTGTAAATGACGCTTATGTAGTGATTATCCAGATTGTTCCTTCTTTTGTCGTCGGCTGTCCATTCACTTCTGTCCTTTTCGATCTTTATCGGACCGTCAGAAAGAATGAATATCATTTCATCATCTATAGTCGTTAGATGCAGATGCATCCGAATCTTCCAATCAGCGAACTCTTCACTTTCTAGCATTGGCGGTTTCTCACCGTGAGTCATGCTTGCTTCGGGTTGCTTGAGTATTGAGACTAGCTGCTCTGATACCAATTGATAGGATCGGGATCTCCGATAGAGGACCGGGGTCCGGCTAAAGGAGAACGCTTACACACACAATGGTTAATACTAATTCGGTTAAAGATTAATATCGGTCTCAACACTACACAAGTTGTCATAAACTCTTGAACCGAGTTCAAGTGCAGAAGTAGTTTGTTTTAGCTTGAAGCAACACACACACAGATTGGATGATAAGGATGAATGGAATGGAGAAAGAATACGACACAAGATTTATGGATGTTCGGAGATAAAGCTCCTACGTCACCCCTTCTTCTCAAACCTTGAGAATGATATTCACTAAAAATATTCAATCACACTTTACAATATGTCAAATAACTGAGGCTTATTTACTGCTCGTTATTGACTTACAACTCTCACACAGAATGAATAGAATTGTAATACACTTTGATACTTTTGGAAATATGACAACGATCATATTTCTCTTTCAACGGATACTTGCATGGTAATCCTTGAATCTATTTGGTTGGTCAAAAATGAGATGCATGGCATTAAATGCGGTTGATGCTTCCCAAGAAACAATACAGCCGACCAGTTTGTCTTATATTGAGTTTAACAGTTGGTCGGTTGGACAGATCACTGCTCCTTGGAGGCTTCTTTTGGACTTATACCAAAATAGGTATATCTGTTCACTTGGAAGTCTTTTGCAGTCTGCAGTCTATCAACAGACTTGTATCAAAGAGGAAATAGTACAGACTGCATATTTGAAAATCTTCTTCTGTATATTCCCAAAGTGAACCTATTGCATCAAAATGGAAACTTCCAGCAGTTCCATATCTTTGATTTGATCTTGATTAATTTGCCTGTTAGGATTGTACGGTGCCTTAAGATTTTCCAGGAATTGAACCAACCGGACATCATAACGGTTTATTGCTTTGGTATCGGTTGACCGGTCCTACCGCTGAAGAGAGGAAACCGATCTTTAAGGAAAAGTTCATCGATCCTAAAGTTGAGCCGAACCGGTCTTCTACTGAAACTGATAGGATAAATTAATTTGAGTGTTTCGGTTTGTGCCGCTTCTATGATGTCGGTTGACTGGCCAAATTGAAAGTATGATCGCTCCCGACTTTTCCTACACAAATGATGAGTTTGGTTAAGTTCTTTAGATAATTAATTACTTATTAATTAACTATCTAATTTATGTAACAAATTTTATTATTAATATATAATATTTAAAATTAATTATATAAAAATGATTATATTATAATTATTGTAATTATTATAAAAAAATTATTATTTTATTATTTTTATTTTATTTTAAATAATTTTTTAATATTATTTAAATAATTGAAATATTTTTTTAATAAATAAATGAATTTTTTATTATTATTTTAATTATAAATGAATGAGTAATATAATTATAAAAAAAAATATAATATAATTATAATAATATGGAAAAGAAATTTATGGAAGAAAAAACAACATTATGATAGAGAAAGTGGAGATATAACAATTACAATTTAGTGGAGACAAAACAATTACAATTTAGAGAGATTCAAATTAATATGGTTGAATCAAAGCATGAATGTTCAATTTATTGTTTTTATCTTATTCATATGTTTTGATATGATCTCATCCTTATCTACTTGTTAAGTTTCAGTATGATTGATTTTTGGAATGAGTATGTTTGATTCTTGGAATAGTTTATTTATTTTTTATATTTATAATATTATTTAATAATTAATATTATATATATATATATTAATTTAATCTTAAATATTAATAAATAATTTAAATTACAAAAATAGCATATTTTAAAATAATTTATATTAATATATTAATTTGTTTTTATAAATATTTATTAATATATATTTTTAAATATTAATAAGTGGTTGAAATTAAAAAATAATATATTTTAAAATAAATGATATAAGTATATTAATTTTTATAAATATATAATTTTAAATATATTTAATATAAATATGATATAAATATATATATATATATATATATATATTTAATAATATTTCAAATTTTTAGTCTTCTCTCTTTTATTATTTGAAAATCCCCTTTTATCTAAATTTTTATTTTTATTTTCAATTTTTTTAAAATATTTAAATGATTCATTAATGTACATATTATTCTTCGATGCTCATATAAATTATAATAGTTAATAAAGAAAAATAATTTATTATTATTATAATATATTTTTTCACATTTTCATAATTCCTTTCGGCTAGCCCTTTAGAGGCTAATTTAAATTCAAATTTTTTTTCCTCACGAAATCAAAATAAATATAATAATTATACATTTATCAAAAACATATTAAATATACAAATTAAATATATATAATAATATTAACTAGTATACAAAAATATTAATATAATAAGTTGTAAATGAAAAATATACTATAATAATTTATCAATAGTATTTGCATTTTCTTAGACAAATTTTCAGGTCATTATACTTTAATTATTCTAAACACTCCATTTCAATTAATATTATCACTAATATATTTAATTTTTTTTCTAACATTATATTTCATAAGTAATATTTTTATCAACTTCAACTTATAAAAATTTCCCTCTATCCAAGTATTTTCTTCAAATTATTAAACTCTAATTAACTATAGTATTTGCATTTTCTTAGACAAATTTTTAGGTCATTATACTTTAATTATTCTAAACACTCACGTTCAATTGATATTATCACTAATATATTTAATCTTTTTTTTAACATTGTATTTCATAAGTAATTTTTTTTTTATCAACTTCAACTTATAAAAATTTCTCTTTATCCAAGCATTGTCTTCAAATTATTAAACTCTTTAAATAATTCATCACCATCAATGTTTACTTACTTGTAGGTTGTGTTTTAAAAAAAAATTCTAATTTAGTACCATCTTTCAATAATTTCTCTTCACTAACATTATTTTATTTTCCAATAAATAAAAATCCAATGTGTTTTTCGTATTGTTCAAATTGCTCAAATCATCAAGAGATGTAAATAAATTTAAGGGAATTAAAATGTAACCTCAAAATGATTTTCACAATCTTTGTAAACTTGAAATTGATTTTTAATTTTTTTAATATGGCTGGATTTATAATGAAAAAAATTAAAATATTAAAGATAGAAATGACGACTAAAATATAAATAAAATAATTATGATTAATGATATAAAAGGGTTATAATAGGGATATATAAAAAAATTAGCCTAATATTAAAGATAAAAAAATACTATAAAAAATAATAAAATATTTATAAATTGAATAGAGAGAGGGAAAACTAGTATATTATATATATCTAGAAAAATCTCTTTGCAATGCACACAGATAAAAATATATTATTACAACGTTCTTGCGTTCATCAAATTTGGTATTGAATTAAAAATAAAAAGTGTTATTAGTCTAGTTGGTTAAAAAATTGTACTTGTTTTTGTTAGATTGCGATTTTAAAAACATACATACAGCATTTTTTATTTAATTTTTAACCGTTTTAAGTTTATAGGCAGGTCAACCCAGAATCCGACCTAAGTATCCATTTACTCTCACATATATATTAAAATTAACCACAACTCTCGACCCGGCAATCCGGACACTTTCAAAATTAAGCATCATTATATATATATATATATATATAGATTAGTTAGTTAAAATGTTGAATTTATATTGGTACAACGTCCTGCGTTAATCAAATTTGGTGTTGAATTAAAAATATAAAGTGTTATTAGCCTAGTTGGTTAAAGAGTTATACTTGTTTTATTTGATTATAAGTTCAAAACATACCTATAGCATTTTTAATTTTATTTTTAACCGTTTCAAGTTTATGGGCGGGTCAACCCAGAATCCGACCCAAATATCCATTTACTCTCACATATATATCCAAATTAACCATAGCTCTCGACCCCACAATCCGGACACTTTCAAAATTAAGCATCATTATATATATATATATATATATATATATATATATATATATATATATATATATTAATTAGTTAAAAAGTTAAAATTATATTGTTACAACCTCCCGTCCCGCGTTCATCAAATTTGGTGTTGAATTAAAAATATAAAGTGTTATTAGCCTTGTTGGTTAAAGAGTTAAATTTGTTTTGTTTTGTTAGGTTGCGAATTTGAAACATACACAATCTTTCAATAATTTCTCTTCACTAACATTATTTTATTTTCCAATAAATAAAAATCCAATGTGTTTTTCGTATTGTTCAAATTGCTCAAATCATCCAGAAGCGATGTAAATAAATTTAAGGAAATTAAAATGTAACCTCAAAATGATTTTCACAATCTTTATAAACTTGAAATCAATTTTTAATTTTTATAATATGGCTGGATTTATAATGAAAAAATTAAAATATTAGAGATAGAAATGACGACTAAAATATAAATAAAATAATTATGGTTAATGATATAAAAGGGTTATAATAGGGATATATAAAAAAAAATTAGCCTAATATTAAAGATAAAAAAATAGTGATATATAAAAAAATTAGCCTAATATCCCATATTTTTTTTTTTAAAATTGACATTATTTTATTTATTTTTTCATTCAAACAAAATATCAAAATATTTTCTTATCCATTTTTTTTCTCTTTACACTTCACAACTCTCCATTATTTCTAACTTTTTCCTCTTCATCCAACTAATTAATAGAACAATTTTTATAATTAACCAATTAACATTAAAATTACTCATATTAGAGATGAAGAGATGAAGAAGGAAAAGTTAAGCCTTGTTTGGATTGGGTTATTTAAAACTTAGAGGAAAAAAATAATGATTATTAATGATTTTGAGAAGTTAAAAGACTTAAAATCGTACTGATATATATAGAAATAAAATAAAAAATAATAATTTGAAATAGAGAGTATTTTAGTATTTTGGTTAATGATTTGAAAGATGTGATGAATGAGAGGGGAGTGAAATAATGTTTGATTTTATTTTGTTTATTTAAAAAATTCAAACCGAACAAGGTCTTAGAAGAAAATGGAGAATTGTGAGGGATATAGAGAGAAAAAAAATAAATAATGAAAGATTTTTATGCTTTGTTTGAATTGAAAAATAATTAAAGTAATGTCAATCTAAAAAAATAGGCGGATATGGATATTATCACTGTTTAACATTTCCGTTATTTTATAGAGTAATGATGTTGAAAGAGAAAAAAATTAAATTATTATATATAATATAGAGATAAATAAATAACCTATTATTATAAATAAATAAATAAAAGAAATATGATATTATCTCATTTGTAATCTATAATTTTAAATAATTAATTAATTTTTAAAACTAAAATTATAAATTAAAAAAATAACCGTGTATTTATATTTTATTTGTCTAATTATTTTATATATTAAGATACATATATTATAAATAATAAATAAAAATATATTTAAATATATATTTTATTATTATGATAATTTTATAAAAATATTAGAAATAAATAAAATAAATAAAAAAGAATATTAAAATGTTTTAAAAAAATTAAATAAATGAGAGAAAATGAATAATTTTTTAAAAAAAAATTACATGGATAAAAGAGAATAAATAAAAAAATAATTAAAAGTGATGAGAGATATTATAAGCTTAATCCATGAGGAGAGGGGTAGAGAAAAATTTTAGTTTAAACGCAAAATATATTTGATTATAATTTTTTTTGCGTGACTTATTATTCAAAATTACTATAGCATTTCATTAAATTCAAGTTTAAAAGTTGAAACAAACAAGACCTCAATTAATTTAGGAATAAGAGAATAAATAGATTACTAAAAAAAATAATTTCAAACAACACCTTGTTCTCTTTAGGTTATTTTAAAATCAAAACAAAATCAATTTTTCAATCAATAATTTCTCAACCATCACATTATTTATTTCATTAATCAAAATATTAAAATACTTTTTATTTTAAATTATAATTTTTTATTTTATTTATATATAATAATACCTTTTAAATATTTTTATCAAAAATAATTATTATTTCTTCAAAAAATCATTAACCATCATTGTTTTTTTATTTTTCAAATTTTAAAAAAAAACTCAATCCCAATACAAAGGATAAACTATGCTGGTGGAAGATCTTTGATTTATTTATTTATTTTATAAAGTCTGGATTTTTTTCTAAACAACCTTTGTTGGATAAAATTGGTAAAAATTAGGTTTTATTTTATTTTTACAATTATACCTTCGTCCCTCTCTCTTTTCTCTCAATATTATAATTAATAATATTTTTTTAAATAAAATAATTTAATTTATAATAAATTAAATTAAAATTTAAAATATAATAAAATAAATAATTAAAAAATACAGATATATTAATATTAATTTTTATTAATAAAAAATTAACTAAATACTAATTTTATAAATTACTACTATTATAATTTAAATATTATATAAAATAATATAATATATTATAATTTTATTTAGATTGTGGATATATTTTTATTTAATATAATTAATAAATTTTATAAGATAATAAACAAAAATAATTAGAATATTTATTTAGAATAACTGTTTAAAGTTAGTTTATACCAAAATAAAATAAAATAATTTTTTTTATAAATTTTTTATTTAAATGAGATATATTTATAAATTAATTAATATTTTTTATTTAAATATATTTAACTTTATTTTCTAGTATAATTATTTTTTTAAATTATTTAAAATTTAAATTTATATTAGATAATATATTAGGTTATAATTTTATTTTTATTTTGTTTTTTTTGTTTAATATAATTTGTTTAAATGAAATAAATTATTAATTTATTTTTTATGAAAATAAATTTTATAATGTAATCAAATAAATATATAAGATAGTGTGTATTTTATAAATTAACTAGTTAATTAAGTATGTTAAATTTATTTTTTTAGTATAATTATTTATTTATTTGAATTATTAAAATTTAAATATTATATTAGATATTATAGTGTGTTAAGTTGAATTTATATTAAGTTTTAATTTTTATTTAAGGTAATTAATAAAAATAATATTAAATTTAATTATAGAGTTGTTTTGATATTTAAGTGATAAAATTATTTAATTTAATGTTTGATAAAATATTTGAATTTTGAAATAAAAATTAAATTTTATCTTAAAAACTTTTCAATCAAACGAGGCCATAGCTATTTTGTTTCCCATCTCTTTGATAATGACAACTGATTCGAAGTTTAAAGTACATTACTCTCTATCCTAAAAAGCAACTTTATGTCTTACTATTCTCCGTCGACATACTCCGTCGACATAAAAATCTATAAAAAAAAAATACTCAAAATCATTAATTAAAAAATATATACAATGCATAATAAAAATTTAAATCAAATACCTTAGAACTCGTTTAGAACCGCCGACATCAAAATCTATAAAAAAAAATCAAATACCTCAGAATTCGTTTAGAACAGCCGACATAAAAAATTATAAAAAAAAATACTCAAAATCATTAATTAAAAAATATATATCAATAAATAATAAAAATTTAAATCAAATAACTCAGAACTCGTTTAGAATATTTTAAGATTTTATCTAATTTTAATATTTTATTTTTTTATTATATTATTAATATTTTAATAAGTTTATCACTTATTTCATTAATTAAAATATTGAATTATTTTTATTTTATCTTTATTAAATTTAGAATTTAAATATAAAAAAAAAATTCACTCATTAAAATTTTATATAACTTTTTTTTTAACAAAGTTTTTTAAATAAAATTTCAAGAAAAAACAAAAAAATTAAATAAGCTCAACATTTTATTTTCAAATAAATAATATAATTTATCTCAAAATAACATAACATTATTTGATATAATCTTTTTCTTATTTAAGATTTTCTGATAAAACCTTGTACCGACATAAAATAATTTAGTTATAATTATTTATATAAAATTATTAAAATATTAAATTTGATACATAAAAAAATAAAATAAAATAAATTAAAAATAATTATTTAATATAGGGCTTGTTTGAATAGAAGTTATTATTATAACTTGACAGAAATTTTGAGAAAACTTAAAATATTTTTAATAAAGAAACCTACCAGTATTAATATATAAGGATAAATAATAATTTAAATAAAATATTTTAGTATCTTGATGATATAACCAAATTAATTAGAATGAAAAAATTAGATTTTTTTATTATTTATATAACACTAAATAAGGTCTTGATCATTTAAAAAATAAGAGAGAAATGAATGATAGAAGATGATTTAAAAAATGTAATGGTTATTTTTGTAAAAAATATTTAAAAAGTACTGACATATATAAATAAAATAACTTTAATATTGTAGGTAATAATAAATTAAATAATATAATTAATAAAAAAAAACTAAAATGTTTATTTTGTAGGGAGGTTTTTAAAAAACTCATACCCAATCATTATTTATAAATCAATCAAATCCTTAATAATTACGTACTTTCTCCTCCTCCAGCCAAAATAATGATATGGTTTTCAGTTTTCTCTCTTTAAATACTCATTATCAGAAGTCATCCGTCTTCACTCGTTGATTCGTTTACGCCCTGAAACGGTATGCCTTCTCACTCTAAAATCTCTGTTTACTACGTGTTGAATCCAAATGATCATGCTTTTTTGCATTCATAACGATTCTACAAATTTCTCTCTTCCCCATTAATGATTGATTAAGAATTTAAGAACCTCTGTTTTGCTGGATTCTGATTCTGTTTTCCATCAGATGGCGCACCATTCGATTAATCGGTCAACATGCTTTCAATTTCTACTACTGATACTAGTAGCTTCGTCCCTCCAAAGTTCACAAGCCTTAAAATCCGCCGAATTTCTGTCTCCGGCGTTTGAGCTCGAACCTGGTTCCGTTATCAACAAATTCTACAACGGAATCGATTTTCCGACCGGTCATATCGCGGTTAAAGCTTTCGATGCCGAAGTCATAGACGAGGAAGGTAACCCAGTCCCACTTCACGAAACGTATCTTCATCACTGGATTGTGGCTAGATACTATCAACGTAAAGGCGTCGATATTAAATTAGGGTTTCAAGGATCAGATTATGTGTTAGTTAAAAACTCTGGTTTATGCCAAAACACGCTTAGTCAATACTATGGGCTGGGATCTGAAACGCGGAAGACACCGACTGATGTTCCTGATCCTTACGGAGTAGAGGTTGGAAATCCTGAGGAAATTCCGGAAGGTTATGAGGAGAAATGGGTGATGAATGTTCATGCGATTGATACTCGTGGGGCTGAAGATGGGTTTGGATGTGCTGAGTGTAGGTGCGATTTGTATAACGTGACGATTGATGAATATGGGAGGGCTATTAGGCCTGGTTATGTTGGTGGGTTGTTGTGTTGTTATGATGAGATGAAATGCAGGTTGAAGAATGGGTTTCGTGGTGTTAAGAGGAAGTTGTTTATGAAGTATACTGTTAAATGGGTTGATTTTGATGAATCTGTTGTACCTGTTAAGGTTTATTTACTTGATGTGACTGATCTTTGGAAGAAGAAGATGGATGATCCTAATGGAGAGGGTACTAGACATCTTTGCCTTGTAAGTATTTTTTCTTTTGAAAACAGATAATATTTTCAGTGATTCATTTTAGTATATTAGTGCCGCATGTGGATGGAGACTCTTAACTTATTGGTAGAGCATAAGAATTCATGTTCTCATGGTGATTGATTGAGTCTTTTACATTTGTGTCATGTAAACATTCAAATTAACCAAATCATGACATTAGTAGAAAAACTCTCAAAGCTCCAATTCAAGATTCTCTAATGGGTTGAGATTTACTAGGAGATCAAATTTTTGCTGTTTTAAAAATGTAGGACTAAATTAACATGTGGGTCTCACTTCTAAAGTCCTAACAACTTAGGACATATATGACTAGGACTAGAGACAAATCTATGTAAGGGCTGCTATACTGGGATTAAGCTCAGCATCTGCCAAACATTTATGTATCCGAATCTTTTTAAAATAATAATAATCTTATGGTCTTAGTGATTAGTAAGATAAACTGTATATATCTTGCTTTGATTCTATTTTTCTCAAGTGAATGTTTTTTCTTTAATTTCTTGCTCCGTCCTTGAGTAGGACCTATCTAAATTGATGGAGATTGTGACAACCCATATGGACAAATCTTTAGGGTTTTCATTCTTAACTGTTTTGCATATGTAACATAAACTAAAATTAATTTGTTAATCAGTCTCTTGAATAAATTTAGTTTTCAAACTTTTCTCTATGAATAGGTGGAGTACGATGTTAAGTCTTGCGCGAATAATGTTGTTGATGGCGATTGCACTGACACGAAGAGAGTCAGTCTCCGGATGCCAACTGGAGGAGAAGTCATCTATGCCGTTGCCCATCAACACACGGGAGGAATCGGTTCAACTCTCTTCGGCGAGGTAATGAACAAACTTATTTGACTTGAAAAAAAGAGTTATAAAATAAATGAACACATTGATCATGGGTTGTTTCATATTTGTTTTGTTGGCTATATATATATATGTAGGATGGGCGAGTCATATGCTCATCGAAACCGACTTATGGAAAAGGTAAGGAAGTTGGAGATGAAAAAGGTTACATAGTTGGAATGTCGACATGTTACCCTGATCCTGGTTCAGTCAAGATATCTGATGGGGAGATTCTAGTCTTTGAATCTAACTATAGCAGTACAAGGAGGCATACTGGAGTTATGGGTCTATTCTATCTTCTTGTTGCAGATCATGGATCATCATCATCATTGTCCACAAACTTAATCCATGATTCAAATGATCAGGTGTGTGTACTCTTGTTTATCCAAATGATCATGAATTATTTTTAGTACACTTCAAAACTTATTTGATGTCATCCCCTCTTCTAGTCTACCGGAGGTGAATATCTCCGACTTCCCTGAAGTCTTAGGTTCGAGTCCGTTAGACGGCAGGTTGCTCGCCTGGTTAATTATCTAAGTGTGTTTACGGGTCATCCGTGATTAATTGATTAAGTGTGTTTATGGGCCATGTGCTTAACCCGCGGGAATTAGTCGCAATCCGGAGACGAAGGGGAAATCAGAGTTATAAAAAAAATTAAAATTATTTGATGTTGTTTTTTTGTGTTATGGCGTATTATGTAGAAGCATGAGAAGGCGGGCTTATTTGTTGCTGTTTGGGGTGTGGTGTTTCTCGGAGCTGTGATAGCCATGGCGGTGGTGGTTACTTACAGGCGAAGGGAGGCAAGAGAGGATGGGTATCAGTCAATTGTGATATAAGGGGACGACATTTTATGATTTATGTATGTCTTTGAATTCTTAATCTTATGTTGGAATTTTACAATCTTATGGTGTTCATTATTAGAGTATATATGGTTCTCTTCTTGGTATAAAATATTGTCACTACATCAAATTACCCATCAAGGAAGTTCTTCCAAATAAGATGGCCAAGAGATAGTGTGCCAAATTGTGTATTGAACATAATCAAAATTAGAAAAATATATATATACATAAATAAGATTAAAACCTCGATATTTCTTTTCTCCAATAAATTTTTACTTAGTGAGAATAGTCGACTATTTATATTTTATGTTGTTAACTAGGCTTAGTCATGAATAATGTAGATTTGTTATCACGATTCAACATTCTCAATGTTCTTACAATTTTTTTTTCAGTTATTAACAAAACTAGCATTTAGCCCGTGCATTTGCACGATTAATAATATAAATTTAGCATTTTTAATTTTATTTTTAACCGTTTTAAATTTAAAGGCGGGTCAACACACAATCCGACCCAAGTATCCAAATTAACCACAGCTCTCGACCCGGCAATCCGGACACTTTAAAAATTAAGCATCATTATATATATATATATAGATTAGTTAGTTAAAAAGTTGAACTTATATTAATATTAAAACGTCCCGCGTTTATCAAATTTGGTGTTAAATTTAAAATATAAAGTCTTTATAGCCTAGTTGGTTAAAGAGTTATACTTGTTTTGTTAGGTTGCAAGTTCGAAACATACCTCTAGCATTTTTAATTTTATTTTTAACCGTTTTAAATTTAAAGGCGGGTCAACCCACAATCCGACCCAAGTATCCAAATTAACCACAGCTCTCGACCCGGCAATCCGGACACTTTAAAAATTAAACATCATTATATATATATAGATTAGTTAGTTAAAAAGTTGAACTTATATTAATATTAAAACGTCTCACGTTTATCAAATTTGGTGTTGAATTTAAAATATAAAGTCTTTGTAGCCTAGTTGGTTAAAGAGTTGTACTTGTTTTGTTAGGTTGCAAGTTCGAAACATACCTCTAGCATTTTTAATTTTATTTTTAACCGTTTTAAATTTAAAGGCGGGTCAACCCACAGCTCTCGACCCGACAATCCGGACACTTTAAAAATTAAACATCATTATATATATAGATTACAATCTAGCAATTGAATGTTATTTATTTGAAGCCAGGTTTAGATTATAATTGGATATGGTGATGGAATTCTTTCAGACATGTTATCTTTTCAAGTTAACTTCCAATTTATGGGAGCGGTTTTGAATGGTAGTAAAAAAGAAGAACAAGAGTTAAAAGAAAAAAAATTGGAAAAGAAATTAAGGATATAATATTTTTTAATAGTAGTAGAAAAAAAAAAGAAGAGTTAAAAGAAAAAAAATTAGAAAAGAAATTAAGGATATAATATGTTTTCATTGTATTTCTCACATGTATTCTTTATTATTTATTTTATGTTATTTTTTATCACTATTTCTTAGGTCTATGCATTCATTTTTTTTTCTAATTATTGTTTTATTTTTGTTTATGTATTGATTTTTTTAATCATGATCCAACTACATATGCATGTTTGCACTTTAATGTCTTTTTGTGTACACACTAAGTAGTTAGTTAATATTGCGTGATCATATTATTTTAATTGATTAGAGAGTACTTGCAATATCTTTGTATTTGAGTTTAAAAAATCATTAAAATATTGTTTTATTTACTGATATGTGATTTAATATTAATTTTAATAAACATTAAATCTTATTTTTTTAATTTATCCACAAGAACGTAGAAAACTAACCTAATTTTATAGTTTATTATAAAGTTATTAAATAAATTTGATTGAATAAAAATTACTCGTAAACAAATTAAAATATAATTTTATTAAATAAATTTAGTTGAATAAAATTTTATTCGACGTATATGTTTTTATCGCAAAATTTGTGTTAAAACATGATTTTGTTAATTATAGAATAAGTCAATGTTTGATAATTTAAACACATGTTAGCTATCCAAATAAAGATTTTGATTATTGGACTATGATCAAGATTTTGATTACAATAGACTATGATCATGGTAACTGTGGTGAAGTAAGGATATTAACGTCTGAGCCACAATAAACATATTTGATGAGTCCAAACATGAAATCCAAGAACAACTCTACTGATTGCGAAAATAGTCAGTCTCAGGCAAGAAGCAAGCGAATCTCCACTGATTGCGAAAATAGTTCCTCGTAGTTTGCTGGCAAATTCCTATCTAACTTCCAAAGTTCTAACAACCCATCATTTATATATTATTTAATATAGGTATATTTAATAACACATATTTATAATATTTTTTATTTTTATAAATTCTATAAAAATATGTCGAAATAATAAGTTAAAATATTTTAAAAAACTATATATAAAAACAAATAGTTTATATAATTTGTATTAGTTTTGTTTTTCTTCAAAATATAACTAATTTCCTTATTCTTTTATTTAATAATAATTTATATATTTTAAAAATAATAAGCTACAATATCAAGTTTATTTAAAAAAAAAATGTTAAACACTCTACCCTATAAAAACACCAAAATACAACTTTATCTAGGGATGTAAATGAACTGAGCTGCTCGCGAGCTATTCGAATTTCGGCTCGACAAAAAGCTCGTTCGAGCCGAGATTCTTAACGAGCCGAGCTCAAGCTCGTTTAAAAGCTCGAAAATTTAAACGAGCCGAGCTTGAACTTCTCGATATTCGGCTCATAAGCTCACGAACATGTTCGTTTATATGCTTGCTTATGTTGGGTTTTTGTTTTCCTTAGTCCATGAGGAAAAGCCCAGCAAATATGCCTATTTTGAGCCCCACTTAATTCACTTATTTTGGAGCAAAATAGAAAGGGGAGAAAGCTTCTTTTGCAAGAAATAAGAGCAAGAGAAAGAGAGAAAAATCAAGAAAGAAAAGAGGGAAAAATTTCAAGTTTCATCAGTCTTAGTGTTTTGATGATCTCCGGAGTTTGCACCGTTGGATCGTCCTAATTTTTGGACAGCAGCTTCACAACTTCTAGGCCAACATTCTGGACGGTGGAGATGGGATTATGAGGTCTGGAGGTTGGGGTTTCGTTGCCAAAACAGTAGCAGTTATTTTTGGTGATAATCTTCCTTTCTTTTTCTTTGATTATTTCTATATCCTTGATGTGCCTGTTTCCAAGGGTATTATGAATTTGTATGCCTCTAGTATTGTCTAGAGAAGACTTTTGTATTGCCCTCTTGCTGGTGATAGTGGATTTTAAGCGACACTAGGTGTCCCGTGGTTTTTACCCATTGAGGGGTTTTCCATGCTAAAATTCTGTGTTGTTTGTGTGTGCTTGCTTGGTGTGTTACTCACTGTTTTAGGGCTGTGTTGATTGCATTTTTCATACATATTTCTTAGCTTCCTCACAGGTTTAAACGGTTTGGGAAAGTGTTGTCAAACGAAGGATAAATTCTGCATTTTGTTGTTTACCGTTGTGGTGCATTTCCATCAAAGTGGTATCAGAGCCTTGGTTGCTTATTTGTGAATTGAACTGTTTGAACGATGGAAACTAATACAAGTAGGATGATTAATTTGAATGGTTCTAATTATCATGTTTGGAAGGAAAAAATGGAAGATCTCCTATATGTGAAAGATTATTACTTACCTGTTTTTTCTACTGATAAGCCTGAGAATAAAACTGATGCAGAATGGACTATTTTGCATAGACAGGTTTGTGGATATATCCGGCAATGGGTGGAGGATAATGTGCTGAATCATATTATTGGGAAGACACATGCTCGTACTTTGTGGAACAAGCTTGAACAGTTGTATGCTCGGAAGACTAGGAACAATAAATTGTTCTTGATTAAGCAATTGATCAAGTTACAATACAAAGATGGCATTCCTGTTACAGATCACTTAAATGCATTTCAGAGCAGTGTGAATCAGCTTTCAGGAATGGGTATCAAGTTTGATGATGAGATTCAAAGTCTATGTCTACTTGGTACATTACCAGATTCTTGGGAGACTTTTAGGGCATCCTTGTCCAACTCTGCACCAGATGGTATTATCACCATGGAATTGGATAAGGGCAGTGTTATGAATGAAGAAATGAGAAGAGAGTCACAGGGTTCCTCTTCACAATCAAATGTCTTGGTCTTTGAAAAGCGGGGAAGAAGTCAGAGTAGAGGTCCGAGTAACAAAAGAAATCAGCGTGGTACTAGCAACTCTGGTAAGGGAAGTATGCTAATGTTGAGTGTTACTATTGTGGTAAAAAGGGGCACACAGTAAAGTTCTGCAGACAGGAAAAAAAAGAGAACAAGAAGAAAAACTACAACAACCAAAACAACAATCAAAAGAAAGATGACGATGGTAGTGACAAGGTTGAAGTGAATACTATCACTAATGATTTCTTTGTTTGTTGTAATGATAATTTGGTGAACTTTGCACATGATGAGGCGAGTTAGATTATTGACAGTGGAGCTTCGTGTCATGTTACATCACGAAGAGATTTTTATTCATCTTACACTCCAGGTGATTTTGGGGATGTCAAGATGGGTAATAATGGGCTATCAAAGGTTGTTGGCATTGGAGAAGTCTGTTTGAAATTTGATACTGGGATGGAGTTGGTTTTACAAAATGTAAAACATGTCCCGGATATGAGATTAAATTTGATTTCTACAGGTTTACTTGATGATGATGGGTACAACAACTACTTTGGTAATTGTTTATGGAAACTCACTCGTGGTTCTTTGATCGTGGAAAGAGGTAAACGGTGCTCAAAGTTGTATGTGGTACAACCGAAGATCTCCAAGAGAATTGTTAATGCTGTGGAGAATGCTTACATGACTGAGATATGACATAAGAGACTTGGCCATATGAGTGAAAAAGGCATGACTTTTACTGTTAAAGAAGGAAGTGTTATCAGGTGTAAATGATGTCCAGTTGAAGAGGTGTTCTCATTGTCTTGCAGGTAAACAAAACAGAGTTTCCTTCAAGAGCAATCCTCCCTACAGAAGAGAGAACATACTTGATCTTGTTCATTCCGATGTTTGTGGTCCTATGAAGACAAAAACACTTGGTGGTTGCTCATATTTTGTCACATTCATTGATGACCACTCCCGAAGTTTGATGTTCCTAACAGGGTTTGGAGCGGTAAAGATGTTTCTTACAGTCACTTGCGAGTCTTTGGATGCAAGACATTTGTGCATATTCCCAAAGATGAAAGGTCAAAGCTTGATGTGAAGTCTAAGCTTTGCGCGTGTCTCAGCGATGATGAGTTTGGATACAGGATTTATGATCCAGTTCAGAAGAAGCTTGTTCGAATCCGGGATGTTGTGTTTATTGAAGATCAAATTTTGAAGGATGTTGAGAAGACATAGACAATTCCTCGACATAGTGATGATCTTATTGATTTGGGTACAGTTCCTCTACAACATGTTGACACACATGATGGAGATGATGTTCCTATTGATGACCATGGTGCTGATGATGTTGATGCTCAAGAGCAAGATGTAGATGAAGTTGTTCATCCAGAGTTACCAATTCCAGACATGCCACCATGTGTTCCACTCAGACGGTCTACAAGAGATTGTCATCCTTCTATACGTTATTCTGCAAATGAGTATGTTCTTCTCACTGATGAGGGGGAGCTTGAGTGTTATGCAGAATCTATAGAAGATGAGCACCAAAAAGAATGGGCTGAAGCTATGAAAGATGAGATGGATTCCTTGTATAAGAACAATAATTATGAGTTGGTGAAGTTGCCTAAAGGCAAGAGAGAATTGAAGAACAAGTGGGTTTATAAAGTGAAGACCGATGATTTCACCTCACAACCCAGATACAAAGCTAGATTGGTGGTCAAAGGATTCAACCAGAAAAAGGGTATTGATTTCGATTAGATTTTCTCTCCGGTTGTGAAGATGGGTTCTATTCGGGTGGTTCTCGGTTTAACGGTCAGTCTTGATCTTGAGGTTGAGAAGATAGATGTCAAGACTGCCTTCATTCACGGTGAATTTGATAAGGAAATCTACATGGAGCAGCCTGAAGGGTTTCAGGTAGAAGGTAAAGAAGACTATGTGTGTAGACTTCAAAAAAGTCTATATGGGCTAAAGCAGGCACCGAGACAGTGGTATAAGAAGTTTGAGTCTATTATGGGGGAGCAAGGCTACCGAAAGACTACTTCAGATCATTGTGTTTTCTTTCAGAGGTTTGGTGATGATGATTTCATCATTTTATTGCTTTATATTGATGACATGCTTATCGTTGGCAAAAATGCAGGAAAAATTTCTAAGTTGAAACAATAGTTGAACAAGTCTTTTGCAATGAAAGACTTGGGGCCAGTGAAACAAATTCTTGGGGTACGTATCACTCGAGATAGAGCTGCCAAGAAGTTGCACATGTCATAAGAGCGATACATTGAGAAGGTGCTTTGTAGGTTCAACATGGACAAAGCTAAAGTGGTTAGTTCTCCTCTTACTACCAACTTTAAGCTAACAAGTAAAGATTGTCCTACTTCAAAGGAGGACATTGAATATATGGATAAGGTTCCATATGCCTCAGAGGTTGGTAGCTTGATGTATGCTATGGTATGTACAAGGCCAGATTTAGCTCATGCAATTGGTGTTGTTAGTCGGTTTCTTTCAAATCCTGGTAGGAAGCATTGGGAAGCAGTTAAATGGATTCTCAGATATCTGCGCGGTACTTCCAAATTGGGTATCACATTTGGAAATGAAAAACCGGTACTTATGGATACACAGATTCTGATATGGATGGAAATAAGGATAACATGAAATCCACTTCTGGATATTTAATGACATTTGCAGGGGGAGCTGTTTCATGGCAATCAAGATTGCAAAAGTGTGTGGCCTTATCGACAATAGAGGCTGAGTATATGGCAGCAACGGAAGCTTGCAAAGAACTATTGTGGTTGAAAATATTTCTGCAGGAGCTTGTCTTCAAGCAACAACGCTACATGGTTCTTTGTGATAATCAAAGTGCAACACACCTTGCTAAGAATTCCATGTTTCATAAGAGAACGAAACATATTGATGTGCGATATCATTGGATTAGAGAATCTCTTGAAGATGGGTTGTTTGAACTTGATAAAGTTCACACTGATGATAATGGCTCCGATATTTTGACAAAGGCATTGGAAAGGGAAAAGTTGAAGGTGTGTTGTTCGATCGCCGGGATGGCAAACTCTTCCTCATAGTCAGGAAAATGGGGAGATTTGTTGGGTTTTTGTTTTCCTTAGTCCATAAGGAAAAGCCCATCAAATAGGCCCATTTGGGGGCCCCACTTAATTCATTTATTTGGGAGCAAAATAAAAAGGGGGAGAAAGCTTCTTTTGCAAGAAATAAGAGCAAGAGAAAGAGAGAGAAAAATCAAAAAAGAAAAGAGGGAAAAATTTCAAGTTTCAGCAGTCTTAGTGTTTTGATGATCTCCAGAGTTTGCACCGTTAGATCGTCCTAATTTTTGGACAGAAGCTTCACAACTTCTAGGCCAACATTCTGGACGGTGAAGATGGGATTCTGAGGTCTGGAGGTTGGGGTTTCATTGCCAGAACAGTAGTAGTTATTTTTGGTGATATTCTTCCTTTCTTTTTCTTTGATTGTTTCTATATCCTTGATGTGCATGTTTCCAAGGGTATTATGAATTTGTATGCCTCTAGTATTGTCTAGAGAAGAATTTTGTATTTCTCTCTTGCTGGTGATAGTGGATTTTAAGCGGCACTAGGTATCCCGTGGTTTTTACCCATTGAGGGGTTTTTCACGCTAAAATTCTGTGTTGTTTGTGTGTGCTTTCTTGGTGTGTTACTCACTGCTTTAGGGCTGTGTTGATTGCATTTGGCATACCTATTTGTTAGCTTCCTCACATGTTTAAACAGTTTGGGAAAGTGTTGCCAAACGAAGGATAAATTCTACATTTTGTTGTTTACCGTTGTGGTGCATTTCCATAAGCTTATAAACTCGCGAACAAGTTTGTTTATAGGATCACGAACACGTTCGATTATAATATTGTTTAAATATAATTTGTAAATTATAAAAAAAATAGTAATATATAAATATATATTATAATAATTAATATTATTACATGATTATATTTATATTAATATAATAATAACCTATAAAGCTATAATTAAACTTAGGGTTAATAAATAGATATTTATAAAATTCTTTTTTTGTTCTGCAAGAGAACTCTTTAGAACTCTGTAGAAGGATCTCGATAGTCAGTCTCTAGTCTCTCATATCTCTCTCTTCCGTCTAGCCAAGTCTCTCATCTCTCTCTCTCTACCGTCTAGCCAAGGTCGTCGGTCTATAATGTTGAAGCACACCAGGGAGTTTCAGCCTAAGGCTAGACAACAAAGAGCTGGTGACTGGTGAGAGGCTCATCCGGGCCACCTGCAACACCCAAACTTGAGTCTTAGTTACTAAATCTAAAAGATAATTTTATATGTGAAGGATAATTCAGGGATAAAAGAGATTAATTTGACTTAAAGTCTTGCAGTGAATGGTTGTGACTTCTCTAGTGTTAAATATGATAGAAAAATTAAGTAGATTAATTTTTGGAACCGGCCAGACAAACTAAACAGAAGTTAAACTTCATGTGCAGGTACTAAACAAACCGGAACCGGAAATCTGGTGTCAAGAACTGGTCGATACAACTTCAAAGAAACCGGCTTCAAGTGATCAAGCCGAAGGATCACAGGAACCGGCATCTCTATCTCAAGCAACCGGTTAACGAAGAACAAAAGACTACACTCCAACCGGATCATAAGGTACAAGACACAGAAACCGGAAAGTACAGATCAAGAGTCAGAAGATTCAAATCTCAAGAGTGACGTACCATGACAGAAGAAACGTGTATCGAAAGAATAAAAGAAGATCGGATCCGATCAGAAGCATGGGAGGAAAGCAATGATGCCTTGGTGATCCGATGCTGACGACCGGAAGCGGATGTTCAACACGTGTATCAATCTGAAAACCGGCTATGTCATCATCTGTTCAGAGTCACCTGCATGAATGCCAGGTGTTGAGGAAATTGAAGCGTGCAAGCAATCCTTCTGCAAACAGGCGTGATGACGATCAACCAATCCAGAAGAGAGAGAAGAAAGTAGCCGTTAGCTACTTTCAGCTATAAAAGGAAGATGGATCGTCTTCATTAAATGCCAGTTCTGCAAGTGACGGATTACAAAAAACAAAGTCATAAAGCATTCAATTCTAGAGAGATAAAGTCTTGTATTCTATAACCGGCATAGTCAAACCGGAAGTTATTTGTGTGATATTGTGTTGAGTTGTTGTATTACATCAAAGCGTGAGTTTGGTGTAACCGGCGAGTAGCGAAGTTGGGCTCGACCAGAAGTGTAAATTGTAACTCTAAAGAGTTAGTGGAGATCCTTCTCATAACCTGAGAAGAAGGGGTGACGTAGGAGGGTTTGCTACGAACATCCATAAACAAATTCCCTTGTCGTGTGTTCTTTCATTTCGCTTTCATTTCCCGCTGTCTTACCGTAAACCGCAAACCAATCATACTTCCAAAACCGGTCACTCACTTTCATTAAACATCCTCCTTCTTAAACATCATCTAAAGTCGCAAACGTTGCTTCAACCTGAAACAGACACTTCCGCCCTTGAACACCGGTTCAAGAGTCTGTGACAGGTTGTGCAGTGCTGAGAAAGGTTTTAGTCTCTAACCGGACTATCACCAAGTTGTGTGTTGTTGTAAGCGGCCACCCTTACCCGAAACCGGAAAAACAACCCCGGTCCTCCAAGGGCGTCCCCGATCCTAACAAGTGGTATCAGAGCGAGGTTCTTAGCACTCAAGCAACCAAAATGGTGGGAAGCATGACTCACAGCGACAAGCCGCCAATGCTAAACAGCGAAGCATTTAGCAGTTGGAAGAAACAGATGTATCTACATCTGATAACATTAGATGATGAGATGAGCCGAGTCCTGAAAGAAGGACCGATCAAGATTAACAAGGAGGAAAGCCAGTGGACAAGTGAAGATCGGAGAAGAAGCAACCTGGACAACCATTGCATGAGGCACATCTATAAAGCCATAGATAACAACACTTTGAACAAAATATCAGAGTGCGAAAATGCAAAGGAAGCCTGGGAAACGATCATCCAGATTCACGAAGGAAACGAAAGAACCAAGGAGAATAAAATCTTGGTGGCTACGCAGAAGTATGAGAACATAAGGATGAAACCGGGAGAAAATATGAAAGAATTTAGCAACCGGTTCACCA
The DNA here is from genome assembly GCF_907164915.1 of Impatiens glandulifera. Lineage (NCBI taxonomy): Eukaryota > Viridiplantae > Streptophyta > Magnoliopsida > Ericales > Balsaminaceae > Impatiens > Impatiens glandulifera. The sequence goes on from NC_061864.1 coordinate 31,323,273, forward strand.
GCGTAGTAAGCGAGCTTCAGACACTCGGAAAGAAGTATGACAACCGAGAAGTGATCATTAAAGCTCTAAGATCACTACCAAGCACGTGGGATATCAAGACCATGGTGATGAGGGAGTCCAGCACCCTTGGACAGATGAAGTTGCATGATGTGTTTGAGGACTTGAAAGCCTACGAATTCGAGATCAATTCTTGGATTGAAGATGAAACTTCTACATCAACCGCAACAAGAGCTTTAGTCACATCGGTGGAACCGGCGGCTCCAGTATCAACCGCACCGGCTCCAGTCAAAAACACCGATCAAATTACCGACGATGTGATGGCAATGCTAGCCCAGAAATTCGGAAAATTCATGAAGAAGAGCCAGCCACCATCTAATAATGATTTTAATTATAATTATGTAGATAAATCAAACAAAAGATGCTATAACTGTGATGGTTTTGGACATTTCAGGTCAGAGTGTAGAAAACCAAGGAGAGATGATAGAAAACCGGAAGGAAATTATCAAGGGAATAATTATCAAGGCAACCGGTATCAGGGTAATAACTATCAAGGAAACAACTATCGGGGAAACAACAACAACCAACGAAACGATTACCGAAGAAATGATGATCAACATGCTAATGAAGGAAAGGAGATCCAAAAGGCTCTCATTGCATCAGACGGTGGAAGCGAATGGGCATATTCTGACAATGAAGATGGTGAAGAGAAAGTAACATGCTTCATGGCAAACGACGAAGAGGTATTTGATTTCTCTTCTGACGAATTTACTAAAGAAGATCTAGTTTCTGCACTCAACCAAATGGTTGCTGAGTTCAGAAATATATCTGCGTATATGCCAACACCTGTAGAAACTAAAAACGAACAAATAAATGATGAAAACGATAAAATATATGAGATCAAAACACATGAACCGGACGAACTATTCTCGGATGATGAGGAGACAGTTCAACCGGGAATAGAAACTGATGAACGAGCAATGTACGTCACGGCTGCGTGGGAGAGATCACGTCAAGCAGTGAAACAAATGTGTAACTATAAACGACATCCGAAATGTAGATATGGTATCGGCTATGATCCAAGTAAACAAAATGAAACGAAACAATCTAACGGGATGAAACTAACGAAAAATAATCTCCCATTTATTAAATTTGTCAAAAGCTCACAAACCGAAAATGACCTAAAACCGGAAGAAACGCTTAAGTATGTAGGTCCTAACGAATCTGAAAAATGGCTTCATCCTGAGAGAAGGAAAGCCAACCGGAAACCAAACAAAAACAAAAATAAAAACCGACATCAAAGAAGTCCTTCACCACACAAAGCACTCTTGAGCAACGGCCAAGAAGTTAAGCCAAATATTATCAAAACCGCAACCGGGAAAGTGATCCGACTAATTCAAGTCTGGATCCCAAAGGGACTAATCAACCATGGACCCAACTAAATGTGGGTACCAAAAAGTTGTAAATAATTGTTTGTTGCAGGTTAGGAGGAGCAATCGGTTGAAGAATTCTGAATGGTACTTGGACAGCGGATGCTCAAGGCATATGACCGGAAACAAGGAGCTACTGACCGACATCAAGTACGAAACCGGAGCACTCATCACATTCGGGGATAACTCAAAAGGTAAAACCGTGGGCAAGGGTAAGATTGTCCATGGTGAACTATCCATAAATAATGTGTTATTAGTAGAAAAACTAAGTTTTAATTTACTAAGCATAAGCCAAATGTGTGATGTGGGCTATAAGGTTGAATTTCATAAAAACTCATGTTTAGTCAAAAATCAAAATGATGACATTTTGTTAACCGGTAACCGGATAGGAAATATTTACAAAGTAAACTGGAAAACTGATTTCGAAAAACCTGTGTGTATGATAGCCGGAAATGATCCAAACTGGCTTTGGCATAAACGGTTAAACCACTTGAATTTCAAAACGATTAATTTTATTTGTTCAAAGGAATTGGTTCATGGTTTTCCAAATGTTAAATTTTCAAAAGATAAAGTATGTGCTGCATGTCAAATGGGAAAACAAGTAAAATCATCTTTTAAAAGTAAAGGAAATTATCAATCTGAAAGATGTTTAGAACTGTTGCACATGGACTTGTTCGGTCCGGTTAGAGTAACGAGTCTAGGAGGCATGCATTATACTATGGTAGTTATTGATGATTACTCTAAATTTACTTGGGTTACTTTCCTAGCTTCTAAGAATCAAGCAACTTCAAACTTGATTAAACTGATTTTGAGGATACAAAACGAAAAATCTATTCGAGTAAACAAAATTAGAAGTGATAGAGGAACTGAGTTTATTAACAGTAACTTAACTACTTTTCTTGACGATTCCGGTATTAGGCACGAGTTGTCTAGTGCCAGAACTCCTCAACAAAACGGCCTGGCTGAGAGAAGAAACCGAACTCTCAAGGAAGCCGCAAGGTCAATGATAGCCGATTCGGGTATCGCTCAAAAGTTTTGGGCTGAAGCTATCAACACCGCTTGCTATACACAAAATCGATCTCTAGTGACTAAACGGTTTTCGAAAACTCCTTTTGAAATTTATTTTGATAAAATTCCAAATGTACGGTATTTTCGAATTTTCGGTAGTAAATGCTTTGTTCATAATAACGGCAAGAAGTACTTGACCGCGTTTGATGCTAAATCCGATGAGGGAATAATGTTGGGATATTCAGCTGTGAGTAAAGCATACCGAGTATATAATACTAGGACTTTAACAGTTGAAGAAACCGCACACGTTGTTTTCGATGAAACGGTTGAGCGAAACACTGCATTACCCTTCGACCTTCACAACAGAATGAAAAATTTCAATATTTATTCTGATGATGAAGACGAGGTTCCGGTTTTTAGACGTTTTGTCAAGGACCAAGCGGTTGATGTTGAAATTCAACCTGATCAAGCTGCTTTACCGCAGAAAGTTGACGTTTCAGTTTCTACTGAAGAAATCGGTCGGTCTGACGTTGTTCAACCTACCGATCAGTCTAACCTTGATCAGACAGCCGAAAGCTTGGTAGACACGTCTCGGATTAATCTCAGAAGGAACAAAAATCATCCTCTTGAACTAGTAATAGGTAACATATCCTCACCCGTCCGAACTAGGCAACAAAATTTGGATCACTATGGAAACTCTGCTTTCATATCACAAATTGAGCCGAAAAAGGTGGATGAAGCACTGTCAGATCCAGATTGGATCTTGGCAATGCAAGAGGAATTAAACGAGTTTGAGAGAAATAAAGTCTGGTACCTAGTTCCTAGACCGAAAAATAAACCGGTTATAGGCACGCGATGGGTATTCAGAAATAAACTCAATGAAGACGGTTTAGTTACGAGGAACAAAGCCCGGTTAGTGGCTCAAGGCTATAAGCAGGAAGAAGGCATTGATTTTGAAGAATCATTTGCCCCTGTAGCTAGGCTTGAAGCCATTAGAATATTTATAGCATATGCAGCTTTCAAAAAGTTCAAAGTTTATCAAATGGATGTAAAAAGCGCTTTTCTAAATGGTAAAGTAAATGAAGAGGTGTATGTAAATCAACCTCCAGGTTTTAAAAATCCAGAACATGAAAATCACGTTTACCGGCTGAATAAGGCCCTTTACGGTTTGAAACAAGCTCCAAGAGCTTGGTATGATACTTTGACTCAATTTCTATTTGATCACAAATTTGCAATCGGTTCAGTAGACAAAACCTTATTTAAATTTGAAAGAAAGGAGCAAATTTTACTTGTTCAAATTTATGTTGATGATATCATATTCGGGTCAACCGATCCAAAGTTATGCGACAAATTTTCGAAAATGATGACTGATAGATTTCAAATGAGTATGATGGGGGAAATGAGTTTCTTTCTAGGACTTCAGGTTAAGCAGATGGAAGCCGGAATATTTATAAGCCAACCTAAGTATACAGCCGAACTACTGAAGAGATTTGGGATGGATACATGTGCCGAAGCGGCTACGCCAATGAGTCCTTCCGTGAAGCTGGACAAAGATGATGATGGTCAAGCCGTTGACATCACAGCATATCGAGGAATGATCGGATCGTTGTTATATCTCACGGCAAGCCGACCTGATATCCTGTTTGCGGTTGGAGTGTGCGGAAGGTTCCAAGCAAATCCAAAGCAATCTCATTATACGGCGGCTAAGAGAATCTTGAAATATCTGAAGGGAACTCAAGAAGTGGGACTCTGGTATCCAAAAGATTCGAGCTTCAATCTAATAAGCTACTCAGATGCCGATTACGCGGGTTGCAAAATCGACCGAAAGAGTACAAGTGGAACCTGTCAATTTCTGGGTGACCGGCTAGTTACCTGGAGCAGCAAGAAACAAACGTCCGTTGCAACGTCAACCGCAGAGGCAGAGTACTTAGCGGCTGGAAGCTGCTGCGCACAACTCCTCTGGATTCAACAGCAACTCAGGGACTTCGGAATAGAAGCAAAGGAGTCTCCGATATTTTGTGACAACACCAGCGCCATAGCAATCACATATAATCCGGTGTTGCACTCAAGAACGAAGCATATCGACATCCGACATCATTTCATCCGGGAGCATGTTCAGGAGAAACACATCCGGCTGGAATATGTGTCGACCGAGCAACAAGTAGCGGACATCTTCACGAAACCGCTACAGGAAGCTAAGTTTTCACATTTTCGAAATATTTTGGGCCTTACTAATTTAAATCAATTGATATAATCATGATGCATGCTTGTATACAAAACCGGAATATGTGTTCAGGGAGAAGCTAAAGCTTCTCAAACCATATTCAAATAGGCCATTAATAAAATCAAACATGCTAACCGGGAGGAAGTCTCCAGTTATACCCGATTATCTCATTATCTTCAAATCAAATGTATGTTTACTTAACGGTTGAAATAACCAGGTTGAAGTGGATAAAACAAGTCCAAAGTTGAACAACTGTTGATATTAATCAACTTTTCTTCATAAAACGGAAATATCCTACTAAAACCGGTCATGGAAAACCGCTCAGTACAAATGCACTCTGGTCTGATGAAATGAACTCTTCCGGTTAACCTGAAATGACTGACCGAGTTTTCGTGCATGCTTTGATAAATGAAGCCTGTGATTAATTAAAAACAAGTCTACCTCAATCAAGATGACGACATGTGTCCATCATCAAGAGAGAGAGACTTACATCTTGTCAATAGATATTTTTCATCATTGCTATCTTAGTAATTATTAGATTTACCTTGGAAATAACCATTAGTTACTTCAACAAGTTAAGTCTATTTAATAGGCAATGACATCATCAGGCATGCTTAACTTCATTTAATACCAAGCCGAATCCACGGACTATATAAACCATGCTTAATCCTTTGCAAAAACATCACAAGCTCACTATTCACAAGCATAAATCTTGAGATAAAATCATCTTTCTCTCTCACAAACAAGCATGAATTCCAACCCTTTAGCCAAGAAGATCCTACTGGCAGACTTTGAATCAATCTATCAATATGAGGATCATGAAGTCAGGGAAATGTTCTTAGCCATTGAAAGAAGTGGGCTAAGAAGTTTCCTTGAGAACAGGTTCATCATCGACTACCTTGTAGTCGAAGAACTGTTCGAAACCGTGAAAGAAGTGCACCGAGATATACTCGTTGCACAGGTTTACGGGCAAAAATTCCTTTTCAGCGAGATGGATTTCGCTGTCTACTGCGGTTTACCCAATGAAGGGGTAACCGATCTAACCTATTCTCCGGTGACAATGGAAGAAATGTGTCGCCGGTTCTCTGGATCTGACATCCCGGTTAAACCCTGGGGTGCTAAGAGTCAACTTTCTCACAAGTACCAGATTCTCTGCGAGATTCTGGGAAAATCTGTCTTGTGCAGAGAGAAAAGTTACTATTACACTCAGAGGGTCTTCGAGATGATGATAGCTGTAACGGTTGGGACACCGGTCAACTGGTCCTGGATCATCTTCAGCAACCTGAAGAAGATGATTCTCTCCAACAGATGCGGATACGCTCCTCAGCTGAGCGGTTTCTGCGCAAGTTTGGAGATTCACACCGGAGCTTTCGTCACTCTTCATCCAAGGCACGTGCTCACCAAAGAACGAGTACAGGAGATGATCGACCGGTGGGAAGCGGTTAAAGCTAGAAGAATTCAAGCGGCTGAGGCTTCAAATGCTCAAGCGGCTGAGTCAACAAATGTCTAAAACCTGTCTTTTGTCCTTTTCTTTCCCATTACAAAACCGGTACTTTTGTTATAATACCGGTTTCTGTACTTCAATTAATGAAACAAATTTCCTTCCTTTCCAAATCAAAATCTACAACATTTAATGCGCCATATCAAAATAAATCATTACCCTCTTGGAAATATAAACTTCAAAGCATGCCTGACTTGATTTGACAAGACTTGCTTTTATTCTCTTGGAAAAATCACAAAATAATTAATGCCTAAGCATAAACGGCTAGATTTTCAAATCCTTGCATTAAATGCTCTCATTCATTCCAGGCTATAAAAAGAGGTTCAACTTCCATTTTTCAAATCACGCCTTCAAGCATTCCTCTCTCTAAGAATTCAAAAGCTTAAGAACTCTCCTAAGCCTCCTTCTCCACTCATCACCATGTCTGCTGAGTTAAGAAACACTCTTATTATCGATTTTGAGGATATTAAGGAAAGTGCTTACTATGAATGCATTTTTCAGCATGTCATAGACTCTGGTTTGAAAGGTTTTCTCAAGGGTTCGGACACCATCCTCGAAGAGGAGGTGTACGAATTCTTTAACAACGGTCACATTCTGGATGATGGCAGCATTCGCACCATCATCGACGGCCAATTCCTCCAGTTTACTGAAGAAGAATTCGCCACTTTCTTTCACCTTCCGACCGAAGGTTTTTCTGACTTCCCTACGCCATTCCTGCCGGTTAAGGAAGACTTCTTCCACATCTTCTCCTCCTCCAACGCTCCGATTAAGGACTTTGGGAAGAAAGAAGATCTCGCTCCTCACTACCAAGTCCTGCATGACTTGGTTCACAGGTCTATCATAGGCCGAATGCCCAACCAGAACTATTGCCGGGAAGCATTCGACATTATGATAGCAATCATTCGCAACTCCGACATCAACTGGGCTTCCTATCTCTTCAATAAGCTAAAGCAGCTTATGACCGGTAAAAGGGGAAGGATCAGTTACGCCCCTCAGATCACCCGGTTTCTGATGTCCAAGCGTCGCAACCTTGGAACTGGTGTTCCAGTTGGACCGTCCAACACCTTCACCATGATCATGATGCACAGGTGGATATCAAGGATTGAGGAACGATCACCTGAAAACACCCTTGAGAATTGGTATGAAAGGATGGTGGAAGGAGACTGGTTCACCAAAGATTAAATCTCTTTTTCTCCTTATTTCTACTTTCCGGTTTCTGGTCATTTTGTTGTACGACCAAAACCGCTAAATATGTTAATCTTTTCTCTTCCATTAATGAAATATTTCAATGCTTAAAGAGTCTCCGGTTTTTCATTCAACATATTCCTTTCCGGTTTTTCAAACTCAAAGTTAATTTAACAATCTCCGGCTAACAAGCTGTCAATAGAAACCGGAACTTCAGGCAAAAATGAAAAATTTGAAAAACCTTAACCGCCCATGGTTTTACCTCTCAAAAGTTACCGCCCATTGAATTTCCGCTTTTACCGCCGAAAGTTACGGCAGTAACTTTTGGAGGGAAAATTGGCGCCAAAAACACCAAAGTGACGGTTCATCTTCAAAACTGCTTGGAACCGCCAGCTATATAAACTCGAATCAACCCATTCAACACACGCGCTTTCTCTCTCTAAAATTTCCAGAACTTCAAAAGATCCTCTCTCTCTCCGATCATCATCAATCTTCATTCTCCTCTCTCAAAACTACAATGGATCTAGGCAAAGCCCCGTTTCAATGGATGTTGCAGGTAGACTTTGCAGACATCGATGAACACGCTGACGACAAGAACAAGGCCGTTCTTCAACTTCTTCGAGAATCTGGGTTGGAGAAGTTTCTCTCTGGTCCGTTCATCATCTACCCGGCGGCGGTGACGGAGTTCTTAGCGACGGCGACACTGTTGAAAAGAAAAGTATCGGCTACGGTCAACGGGAAGGCGGTCCTTATAACTGAAGAAATCTTTGCGGAGGCCCTCGGTCTGCCCAACACAGGTTCGGACCTAAAATTCGACCTAACCGACGCAGAATCAAATGCTGCCCGGTTGGTTGTATCCCTTTCAGGTCAGGATCTGGTGCTCCACTCCAGCCGGAAGATAAAGCTAAAACCGGAATACAGATGGTTGGTGACCGTCATTTCCAAATCGCTCCAAGGAAGGGGAGGTAACTTTGATAACCTCACAAAGCTTAAGCTGAGAATGCTGTTAGTCATTGTCCGCAATGATAAGGTGGACTGGGGATACGTTTTATATGAAGAGTTCTGCCAAATGATAATCAAGAAAGACGGCCGGGTGCAGGCCTATGCTATGCAAATCGTTAAGATTCTCGAGTTCCTTAATGTGGAACTAGGTGAAGGCGTACCGCTTCCAATCTCCAACATCCTTGACTCTGAGTCAGTGGCAGAAAAACCGGAGAAGACGATAAAGCCAAAAACCTCAAAAACAAAATCATCTAAGGGAGCCAGTTCATCGGTTCCAGTTGAAGAAGAAACAAGGCAAAGAAAACCGTCCAGAAAAGCGGTTGAGGCAGAAGCTCCACCAGAACCGAAAAGGAGGAAGAAGGTATCAGCAAAGAAAAATGCAAAGAAACCGGCGGAGTCCGAGAAAACGCTCTCCTCGGACAATCCACCGGAAAGAACCGCAGATGTCTTCCAGCCCATCCCAATCAACACCGTTGTTCCAACTCCCATCCCATCCGATTCTCCAAAGCAAACCGAATCTTCGGGGAGCGAGGAGAACAAGTCAAACTCTAAGGAGGAGGCAGAAGGAAACATTCACTCTGCAACCTCCAAGTCACCAAGCAAGCAAGCCGATGAAGTATTAGCCCAAGTGGGCTTGAATACTTCAGAAGCCATTCAGAATATGGTCTAGGAGATCACAAGAGAAACCGAAGAAGACGACGTTTCTAGTCGTCGGAAGCCAGAAAATCAGGTTGAAATACCTGATCAAACAGAAATTCAACCGGTCGATGAGACGACCAAATCAACAGAAAATGCACCTCCGGCTCAGGAGGAAATCATTGAAGAACGGGAACCTTCCGGTTCCGCAGGAGGCAAGACAGCTCCAGAAGGCCCTTCTCAGGCAGATAAAGGCAAGGGCATTCTGATTGAAGAACCAACTGTAACCGGAACGGGCACATTGCAGATCGACCCTCAGACTGAAGCCTCAACCGAAGACGAATATCAATACACCTTAGAGCAAGAAAATGAGCTGTTTGATGAATTTATTCAAGATATGAATAAAGGTGCAAGTGAGGCACTGGCTCCATATATCCGGTGGGTGAAGCTCCGAAGCGAGACCAAACTATCCGACATGCTTCCAGGTTTCAGTGGAAACAGACAGTGGGACGCTCTCGTTCAGCTAGAAGAAAGAGCACTCGAGTTAGCTAACACCCAATTAATCCAACCGGCGTTCTCCAAAGCTCCGGTAATTCTTGAAAATGTTCGGTTACAGGCAGTTGAGAATGCCTTTCAAGAAATCCAAGGAAAGACCCTAGAACCGATTGAAATGAAAATGGCAGAACGATTCCTTGAGGTACGAGAACGACTTGTGAAAAGCTTCGAACGCCTTGACAAGAAATGGTGGGATACTTGCCAACGACAATTCAACAATCCTGAGTTATTCCAAAGTAAGCCTTTCTTTTTAACTGGTGAATCATCCGGCGCCTCTGAAAATCTGGAACAAGAAAACGCTCAACCGGTAAAAGCCCTGGACATAGATCAGATCAAACAAGCAGTGGTAGAAACAGTTGACTCATGTCTTGGGAACTTTAAAGCTATAACCGAAGAAAGAATCTCAGCGGCTGAAGACAAAGTGGTAAGCTTTCTACAAACCATGATGGATACGACAATGAAAACAACTGTGAAAGCCATGGTTGCCGAATCCGTCAACGCCGCAACCGCTCCACTTTTGGACATGCTGCAAGCAATGGCAATCCAGATCAGTGAAATGTCAAAGGCTCAAGTCGGCTCAACCCAAACTCAAATCGAAAAAGATGCTGAAACCGCACGGAAGCTGCAAGAAGAAGAAATTGAAAGAGAACGGCTACAAAAGGAACTTGAAGATAAGGATCATGAGCTTGCCCAACAATGTAATGAAGAGGAGCAGGCTAACGCTCAGGAACCGGCACAGGGTCAATCGTCTCATTCCATGAGCACAAGGAACAAGAACAAGAAGAAACGGAGTGCCATTAAAAACGTGATGAAGCGGGCAGAATTGAAGACAGCCGAACCGGTTGCGTTGAATGCGGAACCACTGGATGAGGAAGAAGAAGAAGATCTGGAGGAACTCAACAGACGGAAAAGAAGGATAACCGGAGAATCCACCGCAACTCCAAACTTCAGACCTTTGACTGTTCCACCACGTCCACCACCAAAACCAATTTGCGCCAACTTCAACCTTAAGAAAAAGGTCCCCTGTCATTCAAGTGTGTGGGCCGGTGTGGTGATAGATGCTGACAGACGTGCTAGAGAGCACAGAGCGCGAATAGAAGAAGCAAGAAGACGTCTGGACAAAGAGCTGGAAAAGGAGCAAGACAAGGGGGGATCATCCAAGCCTTAAACTCTACTTCCATAATTATGTTGAACAATTATGTTTTTGCTGTGTTTCAGAACTTGGTTACTTGTGCTATCTTTTATGTTTTTCAAACATACTTTCTACGTTTTTCAGAACATACAATCTCACCTATTTCTATTCAAAACATACACTTATCAAAAATCAAACTCATGTTTTTCAAACACGTTTCTCTCAAACTAAGCAAGTAAATCTTCTTAAAACCGGCCATACATTACAATTTTTGAATATTTATTCTAAATAATCAAAAAGGGAGAAATTGATAGAAAAATTAAGTAAGTTAATTTTCTTAAAACCGGCCATACATTACAATTTTTGAATATTTATTCTAAATAATCAAAAAGGGAGAAATTGATAGAAAAATTAAGTAGATTAATTTTTGGAACCGGCCAGACAAACTAAACAGAAGTTAAACTTCATGTGCAGGTACTAAACAAACCGGAACCGGAAATCTGGTGTCAAGAACTGGTCGATACAACTTCAAAGAAACCGGCTTCAAGTGATCAAGCCGAAGGATCACAGGAACCGGCATCTCTATCTCAAGCAACCGGTTAACGAAGAACAAAAGACTACACTCCAACCGGATCATAAGGTACAAGACACAGAAACCGGAAAGTACAGATCAAGAGTCAGAAGATTCAAATCTCAAGAGTGACGTACCATGACAGAAGAAACGTGTATCGAAAGAATAAAAGAAGATCGGATCCGATCAGAAGCATGGGAGGAAAGCAATGATGCCTTGGTGATCCGATGCTGACGACCGGAAGCGGATGTTCAACACGTGTATCAATCTGAAAAACGGCTATGTCATCATCTGTTCAGAGTCACCTGCATGAATGCCAGGTGTTGAGGAAATTGAAGCGTGCAAGCAATCCTTCTGCAAACAGGCGTGATGACGATCAACCAATCCAGAAGAGAGAGAAGAAAGTAGCCGTTAGCTACTTTCAGCTATAAAAGGAAGATGGATCGTCTTCATTAAATGCCAGTTCTGCAAGTGACGGATTACAAAAAACAAAGTCATAAAGCATTCAATTCTAGAGAGATAAAGTCTTGTATTCTATAACCGGCATAGTCAAACCGGAAGTTATTTGTGTGATATTGTGTTGAGTTGTTGTATTACATCAAAGCGTGAGTTTGGTGTAACCGGCGAGTAGCGAAGTTGGGCTCGACCAGAAGTGTAAATTGTAACTCTAAAGAGTTAGTGGAGATCCTTCTCATAACCTGAGAAGAAGGGGTGACGTAGGAGGGTTTGCTACGAACATCCATAAACAAATTCCCTTGTCGTGTGTTCTTTCATTTCGCTTTCATTTCCCGCTGTCTTACCGTAAACCGCAAACCAATCATACTTCCAAAACCGGTCACTCACTTTCATTAAACATCCTCCTTCTTAAACATCATCTAAAGTCGCAAACGTTGCTTCAACCTGAAACAGACACTTCCGCCCTTGAACACCGGTTCAAGAGTCTGTGACCGGTTGTGCAGTGCTGAGAAAGGTTTTAGTCTCTAACCGGACTATCACCAAGTTGTGTGTTGTTGTAAGCGGCCACCCTTACCCGAAACCGGAAAAACAACCCCGGTCCTCCAAGGGCGTCCCCGATCCTAACAAAATATTTTTTTGTTTGGTAATTATATTATGAAATGAAAATAATGAATGCTAATGATGTGTTATATATGATGTAGGTATGTTGATTTTGTGATAGCAATCTATAATGGTAAGATGTTGCTGGAGGAGAGCAAAATGCTTTTGATAATATGCAGTGTTTTTGCCTTTTTTGAAGAATACTGCAACTAAAGCAAAATGCTCTATCATATTGGATGATAGCAAAATACTTTTGATAATATTTTTGTGTTATGGCCTTTTTAGAAGTATTCTAAAACTAAAGCAAAATGCTTTATGTAATTATGTTATTGGCTAGTGTTATAGTTTTGAAGGTTTACTTCCACTAATTTGTTACTCTTATCATTTGAAAAGTATATTTATAATTATAATTTTAATGTTGCATTCATTTCATTGTTCAATTTATAAACGAGCTTTAAACGAGCTCTTAACGAGCTTTCTAAACGAGCTTTAAACGAGCCGAGCACGAACGACTCGTGAGCTCAAATAAATCCATACGAGCCGATAAATCCATACGAGCCGAGCTCGAGCATGATACTGTTTAGCTCGGCTCGGCTCATTTACATGACAAACTTTATCTATATAAATTTAATAAAATTAAAGTATATATAAATTTATATTAGGTTTTATTTGTTTGTCTTTAAAATTAGAACAAACTTCCTTCTTTTTATTTAATCATAATATATATATTAAAAATAATAATCTAAAATATCAATTTAATTTAAAAAAAAAATGCTAAACACACTTCCCTAAAACAAATATATATATCAGTAACTCATTTTATTTTTCTAAATTTAATAAAATCACTTTTATATATAAATTTGTATTATGTTTTATTTTTTATTTTTAAAAATATAAGAATGTTCATTCTTTTTCTATTTAATTATAATTATTTTAGAAAACAGTTAATACCATTTTATAAAAAATCTCAAAAGTGAAGGGTCAATAATCAATGTTAGATAAACTCTAGTGATGATTAAAGGATGAGAATTAAAACCCTAAAGAAATTGATTAGTAACGTTACAAATAACAGAGATTACAAACGAAAATAATACAATGAAAAACAAATCATAACTACCCCAATTAGGGTGTTTATTTCCATATAAACATGTTGCGTCATAAGACCTTCTTGCCCTCTCTCTTGCGATGTAAGCAGATTGAATTGAAGAAGATGATGAACTTTTCTTATTCCTATTGTATAATCTTCTTTGTATGAACCAATGCTAATCTGATAAAAAAAGTTCTTTTTCAAGACTTCAAGGATTGTATATTTGTTGTCCTCTACTTGAATTTCAGGATTCTTGTCTTTTTTTTTCCGGCACCAACTTTGATATCCTCTACATCCGCCTTGTTATCATCTGCTTTAACTTGATTAGTCTGAATATATTTCTCTCTGGTTTCTCTAATACCGTTTGACTTGTTTTAAAATCAACTTTTTTCTTCTTCATCAACTTATGTTTCATTACAAATTTATCCTCTTCTTAATCATAGTCCCCTTTACCCTAATTTTTTCAATCACATTACTTTCTTCATTTTTAGAGTCCTCATTGGCTTCAACTTTTTACTCTTCCTCCAAATTTTACTTTGATGTTAGACTCCTTTGTTTTATTTTTCTACTTTTTTTCTTCCTACTCTTTCAGTATTCTCCGTTCTTTTTCCTTAACTTGAGAACATTACATGTTGTAGAGTATTATAAAATTAATTATAATTTTTAATATAAGAGAAATTAATTTTTTTCAATTTTGGATTCTTAAAGATATATATTTAATTTCATTGGTCTCATTTATATAAATTAACAACTTATAATTTAATATAAAAGTTAAATATATTAGTATTATTTTAATTATTTTTTTATTTAATACTTAATACATTATATATAATTTAATATATTGAGTTTATTAAATAATATAATTAATATATAAAAGTATAATAGTCTTGATATATTTTTTTTAGGGGAAATTTGACAAAATGACCCTAAAGAATGAGTTATTTGCATCCGTGGTCATCCTATAATTTTTATTTCTCTAGTGACCACTTTATTTTTTTTGAACGAAAATACTCCTGTCGTGTAACGCGAAGGGACTTCGCATTTTGCAAAGTGAAAAAGTGTGAAAAGTCCATAATACCCTTACTATTTATTATAACTTCGACATATTTTTTCATTTCTTTTCTTCTCCTACTTTCTTTTTCCGCTCTTCTCCTCCTTCTCTCTAACCCTAAACGGCAGAGGCGATCTTCGACGACGACGACGATCTTCGACGGCGGCGACGACAATGAGCACGAGCACTGTTCCACATGGTACATTTATCCGATGAGACTTCACGTTTATTGTTGTTCGGTTTCTGCATCTTCGAATCACATGCACTGTTGTTGTTTATTGTTTATCCGATGAGACTTCATGTTTCGCGAAGGGCTTCCCGTTACGCGAATGACTTCCCGTTACGCGAATGACTTCCCGTTACGCGAAGGACATCCCGTTACGCGAAGCCCTTCCCGTTACGCGAATGACTTCCCTTTTCACTTCACTTCAATAATAGTATTATTTATCCATTCATTGATGTTTTCTATTTGCAGCTGAAGTATTCGTTTTCTATAATGGAGAGTGGAAATTTGATGCTGATGGTATAATGTATTTTCATGCCACTTAAATCAGAACATTGAATTTACCCCAAACTACTACGTTTGCCGAATTAGTTGATATCATCTATGATAGACTTTACGTGCAAAAATCTACATATGATTTAGTGCTGCAAGTCAAGTATGATATTCCGCGTATCACAAATTCTCCCAAGCTGTTGTTATTGATCAAGATGAGAATGTGAGCACATATTTATCAAGGTTGATTTTGGGTCGAATTGTGTCACCATTGTGTGTCTCTATAGTAGAGAAGATACAACTACTTACATACCCATCTCAAGAAAGTATATTACCACCATCACTTACTCAAAAAATTGTACCAGAAGTTGTACCCTCGGATGTATTTGAAAGTCAAAATGAAGTAGGAGAAAACTCTTTGCCTCGGGATACTTACTCAAGACTTGCATGCTACTACTAGTGCAATACCTACACAATCTAGTACAAGAGAATCAATTTCTACACCATCTAGTCCAAAAGCATCAATACCTACACCATCTACTACAAGAAGAGCATCAATGGGTACACCAACTAGTGTAAGAAGAGCACCATGTACACCATCTAGTGCAAGAGCATCAATGGATACACCATCTAGTGCAATATCATCAATGGATACACCATCTAGTGCAAGAAGAGCATCAATGTGTACACCATCGATAGACCCGATAGACACATCACTGACATACCCCTCATTTGCGATAACATTAAGTAGTGAAACCGTATTGGAAGTCGATGCGTTGTTTGATAATAAAAAAGAACTTCAACTGAGGCTATATAAATATGCGATGACTAATAATTTTGAATTCAATGTGGAGAAGTCAAGAAAACATCTTTGGTATGTGAAATGTTTGGATGAGACATGCAAGTGGATATTGCGTGCTGTGAAAGGTAAATTATCTGAGATGTTTGAGATCCGGAAATTTGAACCACAACACTCATGCTTAGTTTTGTCGAGGCCAAAGAAAAAATGCAAACACCAGCATGAGTTATTGGGAAGTGCATGAAGAGTAAATACATGGACCATCACCATAACCACTTGCCAAAGAAAATAATTGAAGACATGCAAACAACTTATGGGATATATTTGACTTATAATAAGGCTTGGAGGGTAAGGGAAAGGGCTTTAATGACGGTGCGAGGAACGATAGAGGATTCCTATAGAAAATTTCTATCATACATTTACATGTTAGAGAAGAATAATTTGGGTACCATAACAGACATCCATACAGACGAGCTCAGCCACTTCAAGTATATGTTCATGTCCCTAGGCCTCTCAATTAGGGGTTTCAAAGCCTTTTACCATCCTATATTGTGCGTTGATGCCAATTTTCTTAAGCACAAGGTGGGAGGTCAACTATTGGTGGCTATTGCATTGAATGCGAATGAACAACTATATCCTGTCACGGCGTTGTTGATTCATAGAATAATAACTCATGGACATACTTATTTTATGCAAAAACTAAGAGAAGCAATTGTATTAGTTGATGATTTTGTCTTCGTATCCGATAGACACCTAAGCATCGTCAATGCGTTGTGTTTTGTTTTTCCAGAAGTAGACCACGGTGCGTGCACATATCACATAAAGATGAATATTATGACCAAATTTAAAACTGATAAATGTCATATGGAGTTTGACTTGCCTTCTCGTGCGTACATTATCCACAACTTTAACCGGTTTTTTGACAAGATCAGGGTTAAAGATCAAAGGATTGCTGCCTATTTGGAAGAAATTGGGTTCCAAAGATGGAGTAGAGCATTTTTCCCCGATAAACGATACAATCAACTCACAAGCAATTATATTGAGAGTTTTAATAGTCAGAGTAGAGAAGCTAGAAAATATCTCATTTCAGCAATGGTTGAGTATTTAAGATTCATAATACAACATTGGTTTAATGATAGAAGAGAAAAAGCGTCCAACCACCAAGAACTTTTATCTCCAACTTATGAAAAGTTATTACGTGAGGGATTCGAGAAGGCCAAATTTTGTACAGTATCATCGCTTAACCGATTTGAGTTTTTTGTGCATGACAATGAGTTCCATTTTAAAGTCAATTTGAAAGACATGAATTGCACTTGTAGGGTATTTGAAGTATCCGATCTTCCTTGTACGCATGCAATGACTGTTGTTTGTAACCGAAATTTGGTTTCTTATGACTTTCGTTCAAGGAATTATTCAGCTCACATGTTCATTTCAATCTATTTAACCATTTGTTTAATCGTTCTATTTTCCTTTCTCACAAGTATTACACAACTGAATCTTGGATTAATGCATATTCGTAGACATGTTATCCTGTTAGTGATGAAGAAAATTGGGATATTCCAGAAATTATCAAGCAACGCGTGTGTCTAAAACCACTTATTAAGGTTAAGAAAGGGCGTCCACAACAAAGCGTATGTCATCCCAAGACGAGGTCCGTAAGGTCTTGAGACGATGCAGCTCATGTGCTGGACTAGGACATAATAGGGCAACATGAAAAGTAGTGATGCCTGCACCATCTACTGCAAGAACATCATCGTCTCAACAGCATGAGTCATCATCTCAACAGTATGAGCCTTTTGCTTGAAACATTTAAGATTGTGGTGATAAGTTTTAGTGTTCCTTACGTTGTTAATTGAATTGAATTGTGGTGGTTTGGGATAAGTTGTATAATGTTTCATGCATTATGTTTCTTTTTATGTTAAAGTTTATTGGTAAGTTGTAGTATGAGCCCCCCTTTGTGCTGTTTATTGGTATGTATGTAAATATGTTGTGCAGTCATGTGACCAATTCTACTGCCATCATGTAATTGAAATCCCATTTATCGGTCAATTTTTCTCACCATCATGTATATCTTGTATGTAACCTTTTGGTCAAAGAATGATTTCATTTTTTCCGATTCGTATAATGATCAAGGCATGGTCATAGGAGATGACACAAGCATTTCAAGCATGATTCATGAGGCCAAGTTTTCAACTAAAGGTTTCCCAAGGTTTTCAATTTAGTATCATTTCTTTACTTTACTTAGTAAAACGTGAAGTCCTTAGCGAAATGCGAAATCCTTAGAGAAATGCGAAGTCCTTAGCGAAACGCGAAGTCCTTACATTAAGTTTAAAGTTAAAGTATAAAGTTTAAAGTTTAAAGTTAAAGTTTAAAGTTAAAGTTAAAGTTATACTTGTTTTTATGTTTTTATAAATAGAGTTAAAGTTACACATACACCCAATGGTTGTACATTGAAGGTTATTTTCAAGTCTAGATAGTAGGCAAAGAAGGATACTCAATTTAGTTTGAGTATCCTTCCTTACTGTTATTCAGACTTAAAGTTTCTTCACACATAATGGTTTTACATTGAAGGTTATCTTCAAGTCTGAAGTGCAGGAATGGAAGGATATCCAATATAGAATCCTTCCATACTGCACTTCAGGCTTGAAGTTTCACTTGAAAGTATCTTCCAATTCTTTGGTATGTTATGTAATGTTCATTTTCATTTCTTTGGTATGAATATTGGTATACTTTCCATTTAAAGAAAACATAGACTATCAATTTGCGAGATGCGAAGTACTTAGCGAAACGCGAAGTCCTTAGTGAGACGCGAAGTCCTTAGCGAGACGCGATATCCTTAACTTAGCGAGGCGCAAAGTACTTAGCGAAACGTGAAGTCATTCAAATTATCATCCAATTTAATGAATAGAATATACACAAAATTAAACTACAAATATTTTAACATTACATTTACATTACAAGTAACTTCAAGTTCTCTCCAAAATTCACTTCAATATTACAATACTATGATTCTATTATTTAATGGAATAACATGACCGCAATCTTCTGTCTCCAAAACTCTATTTCATCTGAGGTCACATCCTGTACACCTTGGTTAGTAGTCAAGTATTCCATATACATAAGAGTGAATATATCACACTCCCCACTCTCAATTGCTCTAGGGACTTCCCCTACCTTAGGGGCTGCATTTTTGCCTTTAGAGTGTGGAATCCTTTTGAATGTCATGGGCTGGAAGTTGAAATTAGAAAACCTTTGTAGCTCAGTATTAGAGTCTCCCTTTGCAAATAAATGTTGAATAATCTTACACAACGGTTTCAAGTATGGATCCAGATTCTTAAACAAATAAGAATCACAATCATAAACGTCAATGTGATACTTTTGTTGACGAGCTATGCACATTACCCATTTCTTGTTGATAATGTTTAGAGGCACGTATATATCATCGAGCAACTCATCTTGGATATATACGAACATAGAAATTGATTCTCATCTTGTGAACATAGATATATACGTACCTAGATTGATGCTCATCTTGTGAATCTTTTGTAGACGAGCTACGCATAGTACCCAGTTCTTGGGTTTTTGGATCTTTCATCCAATTTTTTACTTCATCCAGCATCTCATCTTGAAATTTTGGAAGGGGATTGACTGTTAATGGATTATTTGTCTTTGCCAGTTTTGAAAAAGAAGGGTTGGTATTCGAGTCATCTTTTTTCGGCTTCCTCACTCTCCTATTTTTCACAAATGTTGCTTTAGGAGGAGTGTTGTATAATTTGAAATCATCATTGTCATCTTCAACCTTCGTCTTCTTCTTCTTCTTATTATTATTATTATCAATTCCTTGTTGCATCATATTGGTGAGTTTCACATCCACTCTCTCCTTCTCAACCTCCCCACTCTTCTCCTTCTCAACCTCCCCACTCTTCTCATCCTTCACCTTCACATCCACACCATCCACCTTCACATACTTCTCCTCATCCTTCCACTTCATCTCCACATCCTCCACACTCTTCTCCACACCTTCCACCACCTTCTTCTCCTCTTTATCGACCTTCACATCATTCTTCTCATCCTTCACCTTCATCTCCTCACTTTCATTCGTCTTCATCTCCATCATCTCCTGCAAAATAGAACAACATTCTGGTCAAATATATCCTTAGCGTAACGTGAAGGACTTCGTGTAATGCTAAGACCTTCACATTTCGCTAAGGGCTTCACGTTACGTAAAGTCCTTCACAATACACGAAGTCCTTACCGAAACCTTAAGTACAAATTTCAATATCTAACCTCAATCTTCTCCTTCTTCTTGTCCACCTTGCTCTTCTTCTTCATCTTCTCCTCCATATTATTTAATTTGGCTATTAAAATGACCATCTTTTGGTTGGATTTGGCTAATAATTGTTCGGACATACTAATAACCAACTTTTTCATATAAGCATGGTGAGTTTCTTGAGTTTCTTTGATGGTGATTTTGAGCTCTTTGATGAGCTCTGTTTTCAGCTCTTTGAGGTCCTCCTTCAGCTCTATTTTAAGCTATTTTAGCTCCTCCTTCAGCTCATCACATTTACATCCAACAGAAGGTGTTGGAGGTAATACAGTACTTGATATCATGGTGGGGAGACTAGGAATGTTGGCATTGGGAGGACTCGATTCATAAGCAAGCTTCCTCTTCAGGTTGACTGCTTCTTTGAGAGTAACTTCATCCTTTCTCTTCCTGGTGGTAGGTTTGGGAGTAGGTTCTTCATCTTCATCTTCATCAAATTCATCTTTGTATATCTTCCCATATGTAAATCCCTCAAAAAATTCATCAGCTGACTCGTCTATTTGTTCAAAGTCCACACCACTGTATAACCTCTTCTCCATGGACGACTCTTCCATCTCAGTCAGATTCGTGGTCTCAAGGGAAGATTTTATCTCATTCAAGGTGTTCTTCCTGTAGGAATGATAGACTAACAACCTTGGGTGTAGAGGCTCATTAAACTCATTCCTTTTGGCGAATTTAGGCACAAAGATTTTGATGACCTCATATGTCCACACTTGAAATTCTAGTGCAAACCCTTAAATGTTATAAGCAAAAGAAGTATAAAGATCATTAATCGTTTTCTTCTTGTTAAAATATAAGAATCTGAGACGTTTCATGTTCTTGTTCAAACCCTTGAGGATGGCTCTAAAGGTGACCTTCTCCCATGGAAATCGGAGGAAAGTTTCCTCATCTTCCACCATGTGGAGGATTTTTGCAAATACCATCTTCCTTGGGTCAAATGCAAATAGGTACTAGAAAATCAGGTATATCAGCCCCATCTTTCATGAATCTTCCTTATCTTTGCATTTCATAAAAGCAGTCTCCAACTCGTTCATTCGTACACTCGTTTTCCCTTTAAAATATTTCATCGAGAGAGATGGACAACCTCGACATTCATATTCTTCGTTCACCTCAGGAAATCTGTCGAAGTTTAGACCTATTACCAAGGCATACTCCTTCATACCAAATACAAGTTCTTGCCCATTGACCATGAACGTAATCTCCTTCGAGTTTGTGCTTACCCTCCTAAGCAACATATGATATACAATAGTTCATGAGAATTCCAAGACTGGGGCTGTGAATAAATATCTGAATTGGGTATTATAACCCCTTTCTAAAAGATCCATTGTATCGAAATTGTTAGAAATCTTCTTGAGGCAGAGGGCGTTTTTCCAAGAAATCATATTAGGAAATTCAGTAATTGTGGTTTCTGCCATCTATAAAAGGAACAACAACCAAAATGTAAGAACAAATACAAATACCA
This sequence comes from Impatiens glandulifera, assembly GCF_907164915.1. NCBI lineage: Eukaryota > Viridiplantae > Streptophyta > Magnoliopsida > Ericales > Balsaminaceae > Impatiens > Impatiens glandulifera. Next base: position 31,344,789 of record NC_061864.1, read on the forward strand.
TCATAAACCCTAAGCGAAACGCGAAGTACTTAGCGAAACGCGAAGTGTTTAGCGAAATGCGAAGTGGTTAGCGAAACGCGAAGTTCTTAGCAAACTCCTAAGCCCATTCATGCCATTGAGAAACCATGAACATAAAAACATAACATAAGATAAAAAAAACCTTAACATAAGAAGGTTTTAACAAAAAACTAGAAATATAAGACGAGCAAAAACCAAAAACCTTAACATAAGATGGATAAGCCGATTTAAACCAAAAACTAAACAAACCAGATTAATGACGGATGAGAAGACGAGCAGGAATAATCGTCAAGGCAGGGAGCAATTATGTTAATAGAGGCTAGAGAGAGACGAGGCCTTCGCGAGGGAGAGAAAAATGAAATGTTCATCACATGCAGAAAAGAATTATTTATAAGGTATAGCGCGTGCAGAAACGTGCGCCTCTTCGACTTCCTATGCGCGCCTCTTCAACTTCCTTAGCGAGACGCGAAGTCCTTAGCAAAATGCGAAGTCCTTACCGAGACGCGAAGTCCTTAGCGAGATGATAAGTACATATTTATTTATTTATTTTGTTGGGAAAAATTAAGTGAAGAGATAATTAACTTAGAAGAAAGTATTTGGAAAAACTAAGTAAAGAGTTAATTAACAGAAAAATGCGAAATATTAAACAATTGAGTTTTGATGATGTTTAGATATGAATAAAGTTAAGCCGTCTAATTGTTTTTGTGCAGGTGCATCAGACTTGGCTATCTTATACGTGGTCTAAACAGACTAATTAGACGTTATACGTAGTTAGACGTGCATTCTAATAGATACGTAGCAGTCTAACCGATATGTAGTTAGATGTGCAGTCTAAAAAATACATAGTTAGATGTGTAGTCTAGCAAATACGTAGTTAGACGTGCAATCTAACAAATACGTAGTTAGACGTGTAGTCTAACCGATACGTAGTTAGACCTGTAGTCTAATAAATACATAGTTAGACATACAGTCCAATAATAACTTCCTTAGACCAGACAGTCTAATGGAGCACGTCTAATGCATCACTATCTGCAAACCTCTGCCTACCCCTCCTAAACCTGCTGTGGTTCCTGGAAAAGGAAAAACAATTGCTATAGAATCCCCGGAGAGGGTTTCTGAATCCAGCTGTATTGTCAATATGGTGATGGAACAAGTGGACACGAAAGCTGCCAAGAAGATTAATATCTTTGACACTTGGGTGAACTACATGTTAGCCAATCAATTTGAGGAGATGATCTCGAAGAAAAAAATCTGAAAAAGCTGAAGAACTTGATAAAGACTAAGAAGAGAGTCCTGAAATGGGCTAAAAAAGATGAGGTCTCTGAAGCCCTCAAAAGAAAAAAAGTGGTGGTGGCTAACATCATGAGAAGTCTCTTGTTTCCTATGATTGAGAAAATAAAGGCCAACTTCAACTCTCTCGATAGGGATGCCCCTGCAGAACAGAACGCATTGAAGAGGTTGAATCTTATTATGAATGCTTATTGCTCAACAATTCTTCAAAAGATCAACGGAACAGATACTTCTAGATTAAGTCTGTTTCATGAATTATCTAGTGAAAACAAGCCAATAGAGATATTTGACCTTAATCAATCCATTTCTGAAGAAGATGAGCAAGCTGCTGCCCATCTTATTGAGCTGGCCAACATTTCAGTTGAAGAGAAATTATTATTGGCGCAACATGTTATTGAACAGACCCCTATCGTGGGTCAACCTAAGGAAAATCAAGAAGAGGCTATTGTAGAAGATTCTCAATCGCCCATTCAACAAAAGGAGTCTTCTGAAGTGACTCCTCCTGTTATTGAAACATGAGAAAAAATTCCAGTTTTGGAAGAAGAATCAGCAAAGATTGCTGGTCATTCTCCAGAATCAGCAAATTCCGAAGAGATCCCATCTGCTGAGGGGAACAAACTGATCAAGATGAATCTTCTTCAGCCTCATCTGCGAAGGAAAGTCCAATTCCTTCTCCTCCTTCAACCTCGATCATAACACCACTAAATGTCATTGATAAAGTTGCCGATCTACCTCTTAATTCTGAAGGTATCTCAGAACAGATTTGTCAAGTATGTGTAGACATTATCAATGACAAAGAGCAATCCAAGGATGTGTCTGAGGCTCCCTCTTCTCCTCCCACAGAAAAGGAACTGGATCATTCTGTACAAGTTAATACGCATGTGATCCCTATTCGCACTGCTCTAGCTTGTTCTCAAGAAGTGTCATCAACTGCCCATTCCTCAGAAGAAGCTTCTCCTAGAGGACCAAAAACATATAACTCCATACTGGTTATGATGCACTCCTTACAATAGAATATGCTGGACATGCAGTCCAGAATGTCAATTCTTGAGAAGGGATCTATTTCAAACAAGGAAGAATTGTCTTCTATTCTTTCCTCTCAAAAAGAATTGGAGAAGACAATGAAGAGAAACACGTATGAAGTAAACATGGTTAACACTACATACACGAAGTTTGAGAAGAATTTCTTCAATAGACAATCGTTGCAGTTTGCTAAATCCAAAGCCTTAACCTTGGAGCTTCATCAAACATTATATTTGGAATGGATCTCATGCGAGAACAAATGATGGAGATGACCAATTATATGAATAGAGCTGAAGCTGAGCGAATGGAGCAAGCTGATTCCTATGCTAGATATATTCAAATTGTTGAAGAAGCCGATGATGCTTCTGCTAAAGAAAGAGCCCTTATTAATATTGATGTTGATAATGTTAAAAAGGGGGAAGGTAGCTCTAGAGGTGGTAGCTCTAGAGGTGGTGTTGCTAGAGGTACCCGCACAAAACGAAAAGCTGCAGAAGAAAACGAAGAAAGTCTAAGACCATGCAAGAAAAACTCAGGTTGTGGAGGCGATAGAGGTGGTGGAAGTAGAGGAGGTCGAGGTGCTATTACTCGCTTTGAGGACCTTATAACAGACAATCCTCTTCTAGGAGAAGAAGTAGATCCAAACATGAAAAAGGAAGGACCATAAATCTCTTTCTTTGCTTTTCATATTTTAGAACTTAATGTTGGAATATTTTTTGTGTGAACTACTTTGATTTCATTCGCTTTTGATGGGTGTCTACATTGCTTTATTTAAGATTGCATGGTTTTAACATCATCAAAAACGGAACTTTTTCTAGATTAAATGAACTCATCTGATTTTGAATTTTTCTGGATTGAATGAACTCATCTGATTTTGATCATTTAGCTTAAATCATCGAAAATGGGGAATTTGTTGGAAAATATTAAGTGAAGAGTTAATTAACTTAGAAGAAAGTGTTTGGAAAACCTAAGTAAAGAGTTAATTAAAAAAATGTGAAATATTAAACAATTGAGATTTGATGATGTTTAGATATGAATAAAGCTAAGCCGTCTAATTGTTTCTGTGCAGGTGCATCAAACTTGGCTAACTTAGACGTGGTCTAAGCAGGCTAATTAGACGTCATACGTAGTTAGATGTGTAGTCTAACAGATACGTAGTTAGACATGTAGTCTAACCGATACGTAGTTAGACATGCAGTCTAACTGATACATAGTTAGACGTGCAGTCTACCAGTCTAACATATACGTAGTTAGAAATGCAGTCTAACAGATACGTAATTAGACGTGTAGTCTAACAGATAAGTAGTTAGACATACAGTCTAACAGATACGTAGTTAGACGTGTAGTCTAACTCCTTTAGACAAGTCTGAAAGGATACGTAGTTAGACGCTCTAGTCTAACTCCATTAGAATTGTTGTCTAATGGAACACGCTATTAGACGTTGACGTCTAAGTTCCTTAGAGTAGGCAGTATAATGGAGCACGTCTAATGCCTCCGTTCAACAGTCATCTGAAGTTAGCATACGTTTACCCACGATCAACTAGTTATTTGCTACTCTTCTCCACTCACTCCTGTGCAGTCTAACAAGCCAACTAATTGCATCAAATGAACGAATGCCACATATGCATATGTTCTTCCAACAGTTTGTGCAGTACAAGACAATATCAAAAAGGATATTCGGCGCATTACATCTTCGGTATGACCCCGTTCAATTTTCTTAGAGTCTGATGTACTCTTGTCCTTTGGGTGGCCTTCTAATGGACGCTTGTCACGTGTCCATGAAGAATATTCGACCGTTGGTGTCCTTTTACTACAAATAAATGCTCAAGGACAACGACTGAATCACCGGTTACTATGCTCACATTACTATCTTACAAGCTTACTCTCGCACTTACTGATTTCTATCATCTTCCATGTTCAAGAGAGAAAGAATCAAAACTGTCTAGTTGAGAGAATATTGTTCTTATTATTGTAAGTTGAACATAGGTTGTTCTGTTCAATAGAGTGTTTAGCTAGATCAGTAAACTGTATTTGATTCAAAGAATTTAGTGAATCCTTCCGATTGTTGAAGAATGGGTGACGTAGGAGAGTTTGCTCCGAACATCCATAAACACCTGCTGTGTTCTTTACTTTAAGTTCTTTATCTTTCATTGGTTCAAAGCTTCAAATTCGACGAACACTTCCGCACTTGAAACTGTTTCAAGAGTTCGAAGGATTTGTGAAGAATAGAAACAGATTTTAACTTCTAACAGAGTTAAAATCGAATCGTTTATCTTGATTTGTCATCAATAGTCAGACCCCAGTCTCTATTGGTTACACCGATCCTATCATATTTTATAGGTAATCTCTCTCGTTTGACAAGGTATCAACAACTAAGTCATGGTTTTGAAGAGAATCTGTGTTAGCAAAATAAATCTTATTAATATTACATGAAAACATTTAGATTCTTTAGAAAAGGCCTTTGAAGAAGCGATCATTGAGCTCCAGGTAAGAGAAGATGGTTTGAAATCGATTTCGTTAGCTTAATGACTAACGAAATTGATTTCAAACCATCTTCTTTTACTTGGAGCTCAATGATGGCTTCTTCAAAGGTCTTTTCTGAAGAATCTAAATGTTTCTATATAAAATCTATTAAGATTTATTTTGTTAAGACATATTCTCTTCAAAACCATGAGTGATGTAAATACCTTGTCAAATGAAGTCATGATTAACTATAAATAACAAAAAATCTTGACCCTTAACGAAACACGAAGTCTTACTTAGAGAAACACGAAGTACTTAGCAAAATGCGAAGCAAAAAGTGAATCTTTCTTGAAACAGAACCCATATGATTATCGACGAGATTATCTGCAAATATCATCATCGACAATATGAAAAACGAATAGTAAAACTAATATGAAAAATAAGATGAACAAAATATGAACCAATATGAACAATAAGAACAGGTTAAATCTATTTAGGGTTTGAAATTAGATAATGGAAATAAGAACATAAATCAATTTAGGGTTTGAAATAAAGATAATGGAAATAAGAACATAAATTAATTTAGGGTTTTGAAATGAAGATAATGGAAATAAAAACATAAATCGATTTAGGGTTAGGGTTTGAAATGAAGATAATGAAAATAAGAACATAAATCTGTATGATGAACACATGAGATTAGAACGGGAGTTTTGGTATCATCGATGCTAGATAAATTAGATAATTAATTAGTAGTAATTAATTATCTAAGAACTTAACCAAGTTAATTTTGTGCAGGATAAAGAAAACCAGAAAATAAAACTGCTCGATTATTCCTTAAAGACAGTTGCAAAATTCAGCAAACTGATATAAAGAAGCGGAACCAGTATTATCTTTAGTCGTATAAAGACGAAACTACTGGTAGTATGACCGGTTGTCTGTTCGTCTATTCATATGAAACGCAACCGGTAGTATGATCGGTTATCTACTCGGTTATTTATTAAAGAAGCGCAACCGGTATTATCTTCGGTCGTATAAAGACGGCGCAACCGGTAGTGTGACCGGTTGTCTGTTCGGCTTTCCATATGAAATGCAACCAGTAGTATGATCGGTTATCTGCTCGGTTATTTATTAAAGAAGCACAACCGGTATTATCTTCGGTCGTATAAAGACGGCACAACTGGTAGTATGATCAATTGTTTGTTCGATTATCCGTAAGAAACACAACCCATAGAACAACCGGTTGTATCCTCGGTTTTATAAAGAAGGCGCAACCGGTAGAATGATCAGTAGCATCTTAGACTTTATAAAAGAAGGTGCAACCGATAGAATGATCGGTAGAATTTTGGCTTTATAAAAGACAACGCAATCCGTAGAATTCCCAGCTATCCGTTTGGCTCTATGAATGAAACGGAACCGGTAGTAACCTTACTTCGATCTTATTATATGCGGAGTCGGTAGTATCAATCCAACGGTAGTTTGACCGGTTATTCACAAAAGGTGCAATCGACAGACTGCTCAGTAATTTTCCTAGTTAGTTACAAGAAGCAGAACCAGTTATATGCTAAAATAATTTTATCCAAGGCACAACCGACAGTTTCCATATCAATGCTATGCAAAATATATCCGGTAATTACATAAAACAGTCTTCAATCGTCCATACTATTTTATTGCCATTTGATAGAAAAATTAAGTAGATTAATTTTTGGAACCGGCCAGACAAACTAAACAGAAGTTAAACTTCATGTGCAGGTACTAAACAAACCGGAACCGGAAATCTGGTGTCAAGAACTAGTTGCTACAACTTCAAAGAAACCGGCTTCAAGTGATCAAGCCGAAGGATCACAGGAACCGGCATTTCTATCTCAAGCAACCGGTTAACGAAGAACAAAAGATTACACTCCGACCGGATCATAATGCACAAGACACAAAAACCGGAAAGTACAGATCAAGAGTCAGAAGATTCAAATCTCAAGAGTGACGTACTATGACGGAAGAAACGTGTCCCGAAAGAATAAACGAAGATCGGATCCGATCAGAAGCATGGGAGGAAAGCAATGATGCCTTGGTGATCCGATGCTGACGACCGGAAGCGGATGTTCAACACGTGTATCAATCTGAAAACCGGCTATGTCATCATCTGTTCAGAGTCACCTGCATGAATGTCAGGTGTTGAGGAAGTTGAAGCGTGCAAGCAATCCTTCCTGCAAACAGGCGTGATGACGATCAACCAATCCAGAAGAGAGAGAAGAAAGTAGCCGTTAGCTATTTTCAGCTATAAAAGGAAGATGGATCGTCTTCATTAAATGCCAGTTCTGCAAGTGACGGATTACGAAAACAAAGTATCAAAGCATTAAATTCTAGAGAGATAAAGTTTTATATTCTAAAATCGGTTTGCCTAAAACCGGAAGTCATTTGTGTGATATTGTGTTGAGTTGTTGTATTACATCAAAGTGTGAGTTTGGTGTAACCGGCGAGTAGCGAAGTTGGGCTCGACCGGAAGTGTAAATTGTAACTCTAAAGAGTTAGTGAAGATCCTTCTCATAACCTGAGAAGAAGGGGTGACGTAGGAGGGTTTGCTCCGAACATCCATAAACAAATTCCCTTGTCGTGTGTTCTTTCATTTCGCTTTCATTTCCCGCTGTCTTACCTTAAACCGCAAACCAATCATACTTCCAAAACCGATCACTCACCTTTGTTAAACATTCTCCTCCTTAACATCATCTAAAAAGTCGCAAACGTTGCTTCAACCTGAAACAGACATTTCCGCCCTTAAACACCAGTTCAAGAGTCTGTGACAGGTTGTGCAGTGCTGAGAAAGGTTTTAGTCTCTAACCGGACTATCACCAAGTAGTGTGTGTGTTGTAAGCGGCCACCCTTTACCGAAACCGGAAAAACAACCCCGGTCCTCCAAGGGCGTCCCCGATCCTAACAAGTGGTATCCACTCTTGGGAACTTTAAAGCTATAACCGAAGAAAGAATCTCAGCGGCTGAAGACAAAGTGGTAAGCTCTCTACAAACCATGATGGATATAACAATGCAAACAACTGTGAAAGCCATGATTGCCGAATCCGTCAACGCCGCAACCGCTCCTCTTTTGGACATGCTGCAAGCAATGGCAATCCAGATTGGGGAAATGTCAAAGCCTCAAGACGGCTCAACCCAAACTCAAATCGAAAAAGATGCTGAAACCGCACGGAAGCTGCAAGAAGAAGAGATTGAAAGAGAACGGCTACAGAAGGAACTTGAAGATAAGGATCATGAGCTTGCCCAACAATGCAATGAAGAGGAGCAGGCTAACGCTCAGGAACCGGTACAGGGTCAATCGTCTCATTCCATGAGCACAAGGAACAAGAACAAGAAGAAACGGAGTGCCATTAAAAACGTGATGAAGCGGGCAGAACTGAAGACAGCCGAACCGGTTGCGTTGAATGCGGAACCACTGGATGAGGAAGAAGAAGAAGATCTGGAGGAACTCAACAGACGGAAAAGAAGGACAACCGGAGAATCCACCGCAACTCCAAGCTGCAGACCTTTGACTGTTCTACCACGTCCACCGCCAAAACCAGTCTGCGCCAACTTCAATCTCAAGAAACAGGTCATCGGTCATTCAAGTGTATGGGCCGGTGTGCTGATCGATGCTGACAGACGTGCCAGAGAGCACAGAGCACGAATAGAAGAAGCAAAAAGACGTCTGGACAAAGAGCTGGAAAAGGAGCAAGACAAGGGGGGATCATCCAAGCCTTAAACTCTATTCCCATAATTATTTTGAACAATTATGTTTTTGCTGTGTTTCAGAACTTGGTTACTTTTGATAACTTTTATGTTTTTTCAAACATACTTTCTACGTTTTTCAAACATACAATTTCACCTATTTCTATTCAAAACATACACTTATCAAAAATCAAACTCATGTTTTTCAAACACGTTTCTCTCAAAATTAAGTAAGTTAATTTTCTTAAAACCGACCATACATTACAATTTTTGAATATTTATTCTAAATAATCAAAAAGGGAGAAATTGATAGAAAAATTAAGTAAGTTAATTTTCTTAAAACCGGCCATACATTACAATTTTTGAATATTTATTCTAAATAATCAAAAAGGGAGAAATTGATAGAAAAATTAAGTAAGTTAATTTTCTTAAAACCGGCCATACATTACAAATTTTTGAATATTTATTCTAAATAATCAAAAAGGGAGAAATTGATAGAAAAATTAAGTAGATTAATTTTTGGAACCGGCCAGACAAACTAAACAGAAGTTAAACTTCATGTGCAGGTACTAAACAAACCGGAACCGGAAATCTGGTGTCAAGAACTGGTTGCTACAACTTCAAAGAAACCGGCTTCAAGTGATCAAGCCGAAGGATCACAGGAACCGGCATTTCTATCTCAAGCAACCGGTTAACGAAGAACAAAAGATTACACTCCGACCGGATCATAATGCACAAGACACAAAAACCGGAAAGTACAGATCAAGAGTCAGAAGATTCAAATCTCAAGAGTGACGTACTATGACGGAAGAAACGTGTCCCGAAAGAATAAACGAAGATCGGATCCGATCAGAAGCATGGGAGGAAAGCAATGATGCCTTGGTGATCCGATGCTGACGACCGGAAGCGGATGTTCAACACGTGTATCAATCTGAAAACCGGCTATGTCATCATCTGTTCAGAGTCACCTGCATGAATGCCAGGTATTGAGGAAGTTGAAGCGTGCAAGCAATCCTTCCTGCAAACAGGCGTGATGACGATCAACCAATCCAGAAGAGAGAGAAGAAAGTAGCCGTTAGCTATTTTCAGCTATAAAAGGAAGATGGATCGTCTTCATTAAATGCCAGTTCTGCAAGTGACGGATTACGAAAACAAAGTATCAAAGCATTAAATTCTAGAGAGATAAAGTTTTATATTCTAAAATCGGTTTGCCTAAAACCGGAAGTCATTTGTGTGATATTGTGTTGAGTTGTTGTATTACATCAAAGTGTGAGTTTGGTGTAACCGGCGAGTAGCGAAGTTGGGCTCGACCGGAAGTGTAAATTGTAACTCTAAAGAGTTAGTGAAGATCCTTCTCATAACCTGAGAAGAAGGGGTGACGTAGGAGGGTTTGCTCCGAACATCCATAAACAAATTCCCTTGTCGTGTGTTCTTTCATTTTGCTTTCATTTCCCGCTGTCTTACCTTAAACCGCAAACCAATCATACTTCCAAAACCGATCACTCACCTTTGTTAAACATTCTCCTCCTTAACATCATCTAAAAAGTCGCAAACGTTGCTTCAACCTGAAACAGACATTTCCACCCTTAAACACCGGTTCAAGAGTCTGTGACAGGTTGTGCAGTGCTGAGAAAGGTTTTAGTCTCTAACCGGACTATCACCAAGTAGTGTGTGTGTTGTAAGCGGCCACCCTTTACCGAAACCGGAAAAACAACCCCGGTCCTCCAAGGGCGTCCCCGATCCTAACAAGTGGTATCCACTCTTGGGAACTTTAAAGCTATAACCGAAGAAAGAATCTCAGCGGCTGAAGACAAAGTGGTAAGCTCTCTACAAACCATGATGGATATAACAATGCAAACAACTGTGAAAGCCATGATTGCCGAATCCGTCAACGCCGCAACCGCTCCTCTTTTGGACATGCTGCAAGCAATGGCAATCCAGATTGGGGAAATGTCAAAGCCTCAAGACGGCTCAACCCAAACTCAAATCGAAAAAGATGCTGAAACCGCACGGAAGCTGCAAGAAGAAGAGATTGAAAGAGAACGGCTACAGAAGGAACTTGAAGATAAGGATCATGAGCTTGCCCAACAATGCAATGAAGAGGAGCAGGCTAACGCTCAGGAACCGGTACAGGGTCAATCGTCTCATTCCATGAGCACAAGGAACAAGAACAAGAAGAAACGGAGTGCCATTAAAAACGTGATGAAGCGGGCAGAACTGAAGACAGCCGAACCGGTTGCGTTGAATGCGGAACCACTGGATGAGGAAGAAGAAGAAGATCTGGAGGAACTCAACAGACGGAAAAGAAGGACAACCGGAGAATCCACCGCAACTCCAAGCTGCAGACCTTTGACTGTTCTACCACGTCCACCGCCAAAACCAGTCTGCGCCAACTTCAATCTCAAGAAACAGGTCATCGGTCATTCAAGTGTATGGGCCGGTGTGCTGATCGATGCTGACAGACGTGCCAGAGAGCACAGAGCACGAATAGAAGAAGCAAAAAGACGTCTGGACAAAGAGCTGGAAAAGGAGCAAGACAAGGGGGGATCATCCAAGCCTTAAACTCTATTCCCATAATTATTTTGAACAATTATGTTTTTGCTGTGTTTCAGAACTTGGTTACTTTTGATAACTTTTATGTTTTTTCAAACATACTTTCTACGTTTTTCAAACATACAATTTCACCTATTTCTATTCAAAACATACACTTATCAAAAATCAAACTCATGTTTTTCAAACACGTTTCTCTCAAAATTAAGTAAGTTAATTTTCTTAAAACCGACCATACATTACAATTTTTGAATATTTATTCTAAATAATCAAAAAGGGAGAAATTGATAGAAAAATTAAGTAAGTTAATTTTCTTAAAACCGGCCATACATTACAATTTTTGAATATTTATTCTAAATAATCAAAAAGGGAGAAATTGATAGAAAAATTAAGTAAGTTAATTTTCTTAAAACCGGCCATACATTACAAATTTTTGAATATTTATTCTAAATAATCAAAAAGGGAGAAATTGATAGAAAAATTAAGTAGATTAATTTTTGGAACCGGCCAGACAAACTAAACAGAAGTTAAACTTCATGTGCAGGTACTAAACAAACCGGAACCGGAAATCTGGTGTCAAGAACTAGTTGCTACAACTTCAAAGAAACCGGCTTCAAGTGATCAAGCCGAAGGATCACAGGAACCGGCATTTCTATCTCAAGCAACCGGTTAACGAAGAACAAAAGATTACACTCCGACCGGATCATAATGCACAAGACACAAAAACCGGAAAGTACAGATCAAGAGTCAGAAGATTCAAATCTCAAGAGTGACGTACTATGACGGAAGAAACGTGTCCCGAAAGAATAAACGAAGATCGGATCCGATCAGAAGCATGGGAGGAAAGCAATGATGCCTTGGTGATCCGATGCTGACGACCGGAAGCGGATGTTCAACACGTGTATCAATCTGAAAACCGGCTATGTCATCATCTGTTCAGAGTCACCTGCATGAATGCCAGGTATTGAGGAAGTTGAAGCGTGCAAGCAATCCTTCCTGCAAACAGGCGTGATGACGATCAACCAATCCAGAAGAGAGAGAAGAAAGTAGCCGTTAGCTATTTTCAGCTATAAAAGGAAGATGGATCGTCTTCATTAAATGCCAGTTCTGCAAGTGACGGATTACGAAAACAAAGTATCAAAGCATTAAATTCTAGAGAGATAAAGTTTTATATTCTAAAATCGGTTTGCCTAAAACCGGAAGTCATTTGTGTGATATTGTGTTGAGTTGTTGTATTACATCAAAGTGTGAGTTTGGTGTAACCGGCGAGTAGCGAAGTTGGGCTCGACCGGAAGTGTAAATTGTAACTCTAAAGAGTTAGTGAAGATCCTTCTCATAACCTGAGAAGAAGGGGTGACGCAGGAGGGTTTGCTCCGAACATCCATAAACAAATTCCCTTGTCGTGTGTTCTTTCATTTCGCTTTCATTTCCCGCTGTCTTACCTTAAACCGCAAACCAATCATACTTCCAAAACCAATCACTCACCTTTGTTAAACATTCTCCTCCTTAACATCATCTAAAAAGTCGCAAACGTTGCTTCAACCTGAAACAGACATTTCCGCCCTTGAACACCGGTTCAAGAGTCTGTGACAGGTTGTGCAGTGCTGAGAAAGGTTTTAGTCTCTAACCGGACTATCACCAAGTAGTGTGTGTGTTGTAAGCGGCCACCCTTTACCGAAACCGGAAAAACAACCCCGGTCCTCCAAGGGCGTCCCAGATCCTAACACCATTTCAGTGAAAGATATCTTGGGAGCAGAAGTCTACCAAATTAACTCAGACTACCATTTTGGTATAAGTCCGATATAGTCTATTTGGAGCAATTGTCTATCACACTATTCTAGACAGCCAAATCATTAGAAGACAAATCTGTATGTTGATTGCTCCTTGGAAATCATTAATCCAATTAATGTTATGTTGACCGAGTATCGGAGTACAAACAAAATCAAAGGATATCCCATCTGCTGTACTACAGTGATCTTCAACCAATCAAATTCAAGAAACGACGTACTATCAAGAATATATATCCGTTGAAGAAGAAGAATATGACTGTTGTCATATTTCTATTTAAGAAAACAAAGCTCAATCGGATTGAGTACCTTGTACACCTTGCAATCCTGTTGACAACCTTTACAACCGTGCTCACGCTCATTATCTGATATACAACTTTCATCTATTGCTATCAAATCATTCAAGCTTTCAATATAGTGTGTGTTAGAAACTCAAGTGTATTACAATATCATCTATTCTTTGTGTGTGGTGAGTATTGTAAGTTGACAGAATCTATTTCTGTTCAACAGAGTGAGCCTATTGAGAGGTCGAAAACGAGTAGTTACTAAGTCTCGGGTGTTAGACATAAGCATTGTAAACAATCTGAAAATTCTAGGGAATATCCTTCTCAAAGGTTTGAGAAGAAGGGGTGACGTAGGAGTTTATCTTTGAACATCCATAAATTCTTTGTTGTGCTATTTTTCCTTTGTAGCTTCCTAAACCGATTACGTGTTGCTTCAAGTTGATATAAACATTTCCGTGCTTGAACTCGGTTCAAGAGTTTGTGACAACTTGCGAAGTATAGAGACCGATACTAACCTTTAATAGGGTTATTATCAACCGACGTGTGTCTAAGCGTTCACCTTTGTGAGACCCCAGTCTCCTTTGGCGATCCCGATCCTAACAAGTGGTATCAGAGCAGCTAATCTCTATACTCAAGCAACCAGACATCAACAAGGCTCCACTAATCAAAAGTGAAGACTTCATTGATTGGAAGCTAAACATGATAGTGTACTTAACCACCATAGACGATGAAATGATGTTTGTCATCTCTGATGGTCCAATAACGATTGACAAGGATAGGAGCGAGTGGACTAGTGAGGAAAGAAGAAGGAACAACCTTGCAATCTTGGTAGAAATTCCATCTACAAAACCTTGGACAAAAACACGTTCGCTAAAATCAGAGGATACACTACTGCAAAAGAAGTATGGGAGACAATCATCCAGCTTCACAAAGGAAACGAGCGAACCAAGGAAAACAAGATCATGGTGGCCACTCAAAAATTTGAAAACATCAAGATGTGCCCCGGAGAAACAATAAAGAAATTTGGTGACCGTTTCACAAGCATTTTGAATGAACTCTCACTTATATGAAAGACATACAACAACAAAGAAACAATCGTCAAAGCTCTAAGAGCGCTTCGTAGTGCCTAGGATGTCAAAACCATGGTGATGAGAGAATCAAAAAGTCTTCATAAGATGAAGTTGCATGATGTCTTAAGATCTGAAAGCCTATGAGTTCGAAATAAAATCAAGAAATAAAGATGAGGCCTCAGCTTCAATAACTACTAGACCTTTGGTGACCTCTGTGGAACCGACAGCTCCAGTACCTGTCAAGACAGTCGAGCGGTTTAGCGATGATGCAAAGGCTATGCTGGCCAAGAAGTTCGGAAAATTCATGAAGAAGAACCAACCCACCAACTCTTACAACTACAACTACTCTAACGGTAACAAAGATAACGTTCACTATTTTAATTGTGATGCATTAGGTCACTATAGGTCGGAGTGCCGAAAGCCAAGAAGAGACGATAGAAAGCCAACCGATCAGAACCAAAGGGAAGATCATTAGTAAAAAAGTCAAAATAAGGAGATCCAAAAGGTCTTGCTAGCTGATGATGGTGGAAACTAGTGGGCACATAGCGATTCAGACAGTGACAATGAAGGAATCAGATGTCTTATGCCAAACGCAGAAGAGGTATTCGACTTTGCCAATGAGGAATTCACCCGAGAAGATTTGATTACTATACTCAATGACATGGTCATTGAGTAAAAGAATCTGTCTAATCTAATACCAACCCAGTTAAATAATCAAACTGGTGGAACGATTGAACTATCCTCTAAGAATGAGAAGCTGATGGAGACAGTTCAATTGTTGACTGAAGAAAACGAAAGAACTAAATATGTGATTGTTGCATGGAAGAAATTTTAAGATGTTGTGAGCTAGATGACGAGTCATCAGAGACCTCCCAATTTCAAATTTGGTCTAGGCTATGACAACAACAATCCAGATAAGTCATGCAAAGAGTTGAAACTCATTAAAGACAAGCTTCTATTTATAACTTTTGTCAAGAGTATATCAACTAACAATGAAACAGGTCATGATTCAAATAAACCGACAAAAGAACTGACGTATGTAGGGCCAACCGACAAGTCACGGTGGCTTAGTCCTGAGAGAAGGAAAGTCAGCTGGCCGGTTAGGCGAGAACACGATAAAAATTTAGAAAAAGTTCATCAAAGATCGATCATCATCACAATACAATGAGGTATTCAAAGGAAGACAGAGAGATTTCAAGCCCGATACAAGTAAAACTATTAAAACTATCATCGGGAGATTCATTCGAATAATTCGAGTTTGAATTCCCAATGGACTAATTAACCGTGGACCCAATTAAATATAGGTACCAAAAGGTGTAAATAGTTTAATTTTACAGGGTAAACATATTAACCGATTGGAGGATTCGGAATGATACTTGGACAATGGATGCTCAAGGCACATGATAGGAAACAACAAGCTATTAACTGATATTGTGAGAGAATCCGATTAAAAAATCATTTCGGTGACAACTCTATAGATAAGGCTGTGGGAAACGGTAAGATTGTCCATAACAACCTAACTGATAGGATCGGCCTTACCGATAGAGACGGGGGTCTGGCTAAGGATGAAGGCTTATGAAAAACGGTTTGATAGAAATCTTGTTAGGGATTAATATTTTTTTTTATTCTACGCAAACTTGTGTAAACACTTGAAACATATTCAAGGCGGAATTGTTTACTTGGATTTGAAGCACAAGATGAAATATGAAAAGATGAAAAATGAAGAACACAACAGTTTGTTTATGGATGTTCGGAGAAACTCTCCTACGTCACCCCTTCTTCCAACCACCGGAAGGATTCACTATAATATGATGAGAATCAAATACAGTTTACACACACTTAGCTCACTATTGAACAGAACACTTTTTGTTCAATTACAAGATGAAGAATATCACTCAGCTAAAGGTGTTTTGATTCTAGCTCTCTCTCTCGATTCACACGCAGTACAATCAGAAAGAAGCTTCACAGAATAAGTTCAATAAGCAAGATGATTGAGTAGTCTCTCTCTGCAAAATCAGATTGCTTGTTCGTAAGGCAAAAGCTCAGGGTTGTTAAGGCAGATTGTCCGTTGTCATTAGGATTTGTTAAATATTGAGCATGAGCTAACGGTCGAATCTTCAAGAATGATACGTGGCACTCTTCCATTGGAAAGCCTCCATTGTACACAACAGGCTCTGAGCACAGGGATCGTGGCGGTACCGAACTGGTAGTGCGTCGAATATTCCATCAGTGATGTACCTGCAAAACGGGTAATGTGAGGAAAATTCTCTTATGTAGCATTCCTTGATTGGATGCATATAGTTGTTGTACTAATCTTCACAATGAAGTGGAGCAGAAGTAGGGTACAACTATAGCAGGTGGGTAGGAGAAATGCTAGATTCAAGCGTATTGTTTAAACTCAGCATTAGACGTATTTCAGTTAGACGGATTGTGAAAATTAGTCTAATGAAATAGGTCAACTCCTATTATTGAAAACATCTGGCACGTCTAACTCCACTGAGTTAGACTAACACGTCTAATTCCGGTTCTACCTCAGACTTGTCTGAAGGAGTTAGACTCACGTCTAACTTTCACTAATTAGACCACACGTCTAATTATTTAATAACCATTAGACCGGCACGTCTAACTCAACTTAGTTAGACTGACACGTCTAATTCCGGTTCTACCTTAGACTTGTCTGAAGGAGTTAGACTCATGCCTAACTTTCACTGATTAGACCACACGTCTAATTATTCAATAACCATTAGACCGGCACGTCTAACTCCACTGAGTTAGACTGACACGTCTAATTTCGGTTCTACCTCAGACTTGTCTGAAGGAGTTAGACTCACGTCTAACTTTCACTAATTAGACCACACGTCTAATTCCGGTTATCAATTAGACTACCCGTCTAATTACAAATATATTAGACTACACGTCTAACTCCGATGAGTTAGACTGTACGTCTAATTTCGAATATATTGGAATTACGTCTAATTCCATTAGACTCACGTCTAATTCCGCGTATTCATTATACTTGCGTCTAATTCTTTACATCTATTAGACTACACGTCTAACTTCGATGAGTTAGACTGTACGTCTAATTCTATTAGACTTATGTATTCATTAGACTTGCGTCTAATTCTTTACATCTATTAGACTACACGTCTAACTCCGATGAGTTAGACTGTACGTCTAATTCTATTAGACTTACGTCTAATTCCGCGTATTCATTAGACTATCCGTCTAATTTTTTACATCTATTAGACTACACGTCTAACTCCGATGAGTTAGATTGTACGTCTAATTCCGTGTATTCATTAGACTTGCGTCTAATTCTTTACATCTATTAGACTACACGTCTAACTCCGATGAGTTAGACTGTACGTCTAATTCTATTAGACTTACGTCTAATTCCGTGTATTCATTAGATTATCCGTCTAATTCTTTACATCTATTAGACTACACGTCAAACTCCGATGAGTTAGACTGTACGTCTAATTCTATTAGACTTACGTCTAATTCCGTGTGACTATTAGACCGTCCGTCTAATTACTTACACATCTATTAGACTACACATCTAACTCCGATGAGTTAGACTGTGCGTCTAATTCTATGCGAATGAAAATCAAAATCGGTCTAATGACCCTCATTAGATCCAAGTCTTATAACGTATTGTCTCAATACACCTGTATCGAAACTCATAAGTTATTTCATCATCAAAATATCAGAGGGTAAATTATTTCAACACTTAGTCAAAATAATTTGATCCAACACTAACCATAAATAACGTGCTACTTGCTGAAAGTTTATGATATAACTTGCTTAACATCAGTCAAATGTGTGATATAGGATATGCTGTCGAGTTCCACAAACAAGCATGTTTAGTTAAGAACCAACAGGAAAATACTTTGTTGAGAGGGAATAGGATAGGAAACATCTATAAAGTAGATTAGAAAACTAAATATCCTAACTCTGTTTGAATGATTGCTAAAAATGACCAAAACTAGTTGTGGCACAAAAGACTAAATCACTTGAATTTTAAAACAATCAACTATATGTGTACTAAAGAACTAGTTCAAGGCATTCCTAATATGAAGTTTTCAAAAGATAATGTATATTCTGCTTGTCAAATGGGTAAACAAATTAAATCAACTTTTAAAAGTAAAGGGAACATTCAATCCAGTAGATGTTTATAACTCCTTCATATGGGTCTTTTTGGATCGATTAGGGTAATTAACTTAGGAGGAATAAATTATACTTTAGTAATTATTGATGATTAATCTAGATATACATGGGTTATTTTCTTAGTTTCCAAAAATCAAGCAACCCCAAATCTGATTAAAATGCTTAAAAGAGTAATAAATGAAAAATCTGTACGGGTTAACAAAATCAGAAGTGATAGAGGCACCAACTTTACTAATAGAGTTTTAATCTCATATCTTGAGGAATCCGGTATTAGACACGAGTTATCTAGTGCTAGAGCCTCTCAACAAAATGTATTAGCTGAGAGGGGAAACCGAACCCTCAAGGAAGCTGCAAGATCAATGATAGCCGATTCGAGTGTCGCTCAAAAACTTTGGGCAGAGGCTATCAATACCGCATGCTATACTCAAAACCGGTCAATGATAAATAAACGTCTTAATAAAATACCTTTTGAAGTTTACCATTACAAGGTTCATAATATTCGATATTTTAGGATCTTTGGCTATAGGTGTTACATCCACAACAATGGCAAAAACTACTTGACCGCTTTTGATGCTAAATTGGATGTTGGTATCATGTTAAGATATTCTGAAGTTAGTAAAGCATATAGAGTTTATAATAATAGGACTCTTACTGTTGAAGAATCATCTCATGTTGTATTTGATGAATCTATTGAAAGTTACACTTCCTCAACCATTGACTTATTTAACAGATTGGAAAATATAAATATTCAATCTGATAGTGAAGATGAAGTTCCAATCTACCGAAGATTTGTTTATGATCAACCGGTTAACAATGGTGAGGTTCAGAAAGATCAACCTATTCCACAGCAAGTAATTGACATCTCGAATAATGTCGAGGAAACCGGTCGATCTGACATTGATCAGTCTACCGGTTAGTCAAATCTTGATCAAATAACCGGTCGATTAGAAAGCATTTCAGGACCGAACTTTAAATGAAATAAAGATCATCCTCTTGAGATAATTATATGTAACCCTTCTGCACCCATCAAAACTAGGCATTAATTGTTAGAAGAATATGCCAATTCTGCATTTATTTCACAGATTGAATCTAAAAAGGTGGATGAATCATTGATGGATCCTGATTGGATTTTAGCAATGCAAGAGGAACTAAACAAGTTTGAGAGAAACAAAGTTTGACATCTAGTTCCAAGACTAGCTAATCAATCTATTATTGGAACTAGATTGGTCTTTCGAAATAAACACAATGAAAACGGTTTGGTTACGAGGAATAAGGCTAGACTAGTGTCCCAAGGATACAAACAAGAAGAAGGCATTGATTTTGAAGAATCATTTGCTCTTGTTTCCAAACTAGAAACTATTAGAATATTTCTAGCATTTACTGCATTTAAGAATTTTAAAGTTTTTCAAATGGATGTTAAAAGTACTTTTCTTAACGGTATCATAAATGAAGAGGTGTACGTTGAACAACCTCCTCATTTTAAAATTTCTGCATTGATTAGTCATGTTTATAGACTGGACAAAGCTATTTACGGTCTTAAACAAGATCCTAAAGCATGGTATGATATACTAACAAAATTTCTGTTTGACCACGATTTTACTATAGGATCTGTAAATAAAACATTATTTCAATTTGAGAAAAATGATCATATATTACTTAGCTTGACTCTTGTGATTGGATGGTTGAGAATGATAGAAAGTTTAATTCAAACTTAGCTTGGGAGTCTATACGTGAAAGGGGGAACAATCTGGACTGGTTTCATATTGTATGGTCCTCCAAATTTATTCCAAATTATCAATTCATTTGTGGTTGTTATTTAGGGATCGACTCTCAATTAGGGATCATATCAAGAGGTTCATTGATATACTGGACTGTATGTGCTTATTCTGTGATAGTGACGAGGAGACAATGGACCACTTATTCGGTTGACCGTTTGCTAAGGATTTGTGGAAGATATTCTCAAGGTTCATGGAGTAGCTAGTTTCCCTTTAAAATGGCAAGATATCAAGGGGCTTCCATCATCAAGGCAAGGGATGCTCGATTTTCTTCAAGTGTATTTAAATGATATTTTGCTTCAATTGTATATCATGTTTGGGTTAAAAGAAACACGAGGTTTTTTTCTAGAGTTTGGCGCGACATCGAGGAGATATAGAGGGATATTGTAGTGGACAACAACTCGCTTATGAGAACATAGAGGAGAATATCCATGTGTGAGCAAAACTAAAATCTTTGCAAGAATTGGAGAATCTCATATCAAGAAGTCACTCAACGAGCTAATTACAAGGCGCGTTAAATGTTTGAAAACTTGTGTTTGTAATTATTTTACTCATGTATGTGTGAATTAATTCCTTTGTTTTTTTTTTAAGTATCAAATCTAGGGCTTGTCTAGATTGATACAAATGAACTCATGTGGTGTTTTCTTTTCCCTTTTTTGGATTTTAATGAAATGACAAATAAATCTTTTTCCCCCCAAAAAAACTTAAGTAAGTTTGACATGATCTTGTTCAACACAAAATTACAAACAATAAGTTATAATTTCAATATTTATATTAGTCTAAAAAAATATACATATGAAAGTGAATCAAAATAGTGCTTACCTTACAATCATCTTTCCACCAGGAATTTGGAGTTCTTATGGTATTTTGTTTACTATCCCAACTCATATCGCTAAGTTTAGAACTATTTTTTAGAAATACCCAATTTTTCCACACATTTTTATTTTGAATGCCACTTATTTTTTAGGATTTTGTGGTTATGATAAATACCCAAATAAGCCCATAAACCCTCACTCATGTTGTTTTAACTGATGAGTGAAGGGCTCTTGTCACTAAAATTTCCCTCTAGTTTCACCTTGTCAAATAGTCATAAAAACATCTCAGTTCTTTTTTTATTAGATTCCCAATCCACAGAAGAAATGGGAACTTCGGGATTAAAATTGTTGTTCCTTGGCATTCTAATATATTTTAAACTATAATATATATTATTTTATTAATTAAATATAATTTAAATAATGTATAAAATTCAATCTTAACTAATGCATGTGATTCAATTTCAATGTCAACTCTAAAATTTATAGTCATAAAGTCTTACTGATATATGTGTAGTACTCATTTTTTTTAATAATTTGAAGATAGTAAAAAATGTTAAAACTAGTAAGACATTCAACGATTCATGAGCTCCATTATAAAACTACATGTATATGAAAAGAAAACTCAACCATTCTTGGGTATAATTATTAAACTAGAATGTAGGTTTTCATTGTCGGTTTATTTTGTTGGGGGAAAACTGACAGAATAAAAAAAGAAACAAATGAAAGAATAAACTAAGAATTTGATAACGGAATTCGGCCAAATGTTGCCTACGTCTCCGAACACTAAAACTATCAATTAATAAGGAGAAAGAGATACAAATATTGGGTGAAATAAACCGAAAGGGGGAGAGTTTATTTTATAGACTAAGAAACTTCCCCCACTTCCATCATCTTCCGATGTGAGATTCTAATTGTGTGCAGAATGTTTTTTATTTACTAAGAAACTTTCCTTACTCTCACCATCTTTCGATGTAGGATTCTAATTATGCTAAGAAACAACACATTCCTCTTGCTTTAACACAATGTCTAAGCTAAAGTTAGAACAAAAACTAAAGCC
The DNA here is from genome assembly GCF_907164915.1 of Impatiens glandulifera. NCBI lineage: Eukaryota > Viridiplantae > Streptophyta > Magnoliopsida > Ericales > Balsaminaceae > Impatiens > Impatiens glandulifera. The sequence goes on from NC_061864.1 coordinate 31,366,796, forward strand.
AAAACGAACTAATCACAAACAAATGAATTAATTAATTGGAATAGATCACTAACCATAAATGAAAAGGAAGAATATACAAAAGTGAATTAAAACTATAATTTCCAATTATAATCAGATCTAAAAGTTAAATGTAAAATTAGCTAAAATCTGATTAATTTAATATAAAAAATGAAAGAAAAACTATCCCGGACATTGAAGGTAAAGATTCAAGTATAGGTTGAATGAGCACTAGATTTTCTTCAAAACATGATCGCCCTTATTTATTGTTAATATTTATGAGAGATAAACTTAATCTGAAGAAATCTCTGGAAGAAATCTCTGGAAGAAATCTCTTGTCATAAATCTCTAAAAATCTCACTATTTGTCAGAAATCTCAAGAAAAATATTCACTTTAATCGATTCTTGAAGAAATCTCACTGTTCGTTGGGAATCTAAAGAAAAATTATGATTGAACGATTCTTCAAAAATCTCAAAATGATCAGACTTGTCTCTAGTGATTGATTAGAATAGAAATTTTGAAACAATTTTCATTAACATGTTGGAAGAGAGAAAGAAAGATATATTAAACTAAACAGAAAAATAAAGAAAGTAAGATTCATGAAGGAGACTCACGAGGTTTAAAATGAATAAATTTTTTAGTAAAGAATATAGGTTAAATTTGAAATTTAACCATTTTTTTAATGTCTAAATCGAAAAGAAAGGGAATAAATAATATTATATCAGTCAATAATTGATAATCTTTAGATAATTGATAATTCTTCATTATCCGACGTTTAAAACAAATACATTCATTTCTGATGAGAATATATAATATCCTTCTAAATCTTAAAGAGTTGAGTTTGATGAAACTATCTTTCAACGACAAATTCTTGGATTGCATATTTTTATTTTATTTGTCAACACATTGTTAATCATAATGATGAATTTACATGAATTTATATTTAAATGGGGTCATATCAGTCAACCTATATTGTCGGAGTATCCGAGATCATCTCAAAGTAACACCGTCGATTTCAATATTCTTGGTTTAAAAAAATATCATGAATGAAGTTCTCTTTTTCAAATGATGCTGTATTTTGTTTTCATATTAGTTTTTTACAAGTTTTAGCCTAAGTAGATTTTAAATTATGGCTCCTCCCTTGCTAGTGAGGATTCATAGTCATTTATTTGTCTTTCTAATGCCTAGTTGACATGTATGCATAAACGTGCTCCAAAGGCAATTGTCATTGACCAATGTCGATCAATGGCCATTGCTATTGAAAAAGTTTTTCCGAATACCAATCATCGTTATTGTTTTTGGCATATTATGAAGAAATTCACTACAAAATTGGGTGCTCACGGTCAATATAAAAGTATAAAAATGACATTGAAGAACATTGTCTATAACTCAATTATATTTGATTAGTGTTAAGAGAATTAGATGAAAATGGTAGAGAAATTTTAGTTGAAAGACAATTATTGACTGAACTCCTTGCACGTAGAACAATCTAAATGGATTTTATGTGTATATTAATTATTACTTCTCGGCAGGTATGTCAACATCTCAAAAAAGTGAAAGTATGAATGCTTTTTTAAGTAATTTTATTCATTCGAAAACATCCCTAAACATACCATTCTAGGAACTAATGGAGAACATTTGAAAGATATTTCAATCAATTTACACTTCACCCCGGTGGAGAGCTCTGTAAACTATCAATGTTAAAATTTTGAGTTTAGGGAGTTTTTGGGTAGACATATTTTGGAAGTTTTGAGATGAATGAAAGTGAATAAGGTGCTAGTGAATTATATCTCGGACCGCTGTCGCTAAGATTCGAAAAAGGTTATTAAAGTATCACTACCATTTATGATACTATTGTGTGTGACAATGAAAGAAATAATTATAACTATTTAACTCCAATGATGCAAGAGCACTAACAATTTACAGTACAATCTAATCATACTACTTCTGTTTTGGCTTAAGTGGTGAAAGACATGAAAGAAAAAACTATTGCATATTCGATAACATCAACTTCTATACCGACAACTCCTGCCCCAAGAACTTCTACACCAATAGAAAAATGATCCACTCTCTCGTGAGAGTAAGGGTTCGAAGTTGACCACCAACAAAATAGAAACAATCTTCCATTGAAAACATTATTAAAAAATCGTGATAGGATCGATGTAATCAATAGAGACGGAGTCTAACTATTAATAATAACTTCGGATAAATGGATTGATAGAAATCATGTTAAGGATAAATATCACTTTCTATTCTTCGTAAACCTTCACAAAATCTTGAAAACGATTCAAGTGCGGAACTGTTTGTTTGGGTTTGAAGCTTTGAACGAATAAGATTGTAAGGACTAAAAGTAAAGAACACAACAAGTTGTTTATGGATGTTCGGAGCTAAATCTCCTACGTCACCCCTTCTTCCAACAACCGAAAGGAATTCACAAACTTCTTTAATTAAATATAGCTCACTGAATAACTAACACTCTGTTGAACAAAACACACTCTGTTCAACTAGACAGGGTTTCATTCTCTCTCTTTGAACTTGAAAATGATGTACAATGATTAAGTGCAAGAGCAAAATGAGCAAGAAGAATTCAATTCAATAACTGGTAAACCGAGCGATTTGTTCTTTGTCCTTGAGAATCTATTTGTAGTAGAAGGACACCAACAGTCGATTCTTCTTCATGGACACGTGGCACGCGCCCATAGGATGCTCGCCTAAAGGACAGAGTACAACATACTTTGTGCTCATGGAACGTGGCCGTATTGAACGTTAGTGCACCAGATATCCTTCTACAACTGTCATGTACTGAACAAGTAGTGGGAGGGATATTTTGCGTACATGGAGTTCATTCATTTGATGCAAATAGTTGGCGTACTGGTCTGTAGGAGAAAGTGGAGCAGGAGTAGCATACAGCTAGTTGATCGTGGGTAGACGTATGTTAACTTCAAACGGCTGTTGAAGCGAGGCATTAGACGTGCTCCATTAGTCTACCAAGTCTAAGGGAGTTAGACGCCAACGTCTAACAGCGAGTTCCATTAGACCACCAAGTCTAATGGAGTTAGACTGCCACATCTAACTTCACATCCCATTAGACTACCACGTCTAATGGAGTTAGACTGCAACGTCTAACTTCATATCACTTCAGACTAATCTGAAGGAGTTAGACGCCAACGTCTAACTTCGTGTCTATTAGACTGACACATCTAACTACGTATCTGTTAGACTGACACGTCTAATTACGTATCTGTTAGACTGACACGTCTAACTACGTATCTGTTAGACTGGCATGTATAACTACGTATTTGTTAGACTGACACGTCTAACTACATATTTGTTAGACTGACACGTATAACTACGTATCTGTTAGACTGACACTTCTAACTTCGTATCTGTTAGACTGACACGTCTAACTATGTATCTGTTAGACTAGCACGTCTAACTATGTATCTGTCAGACTAGCACGTCTAACTACGTATCTATTAAACTAGCACGTCTAACTATGTATATGCTAGAGTAACACGTCTAACTACATATTTGTTAGACTAACACGTCTAACTACGTAACACGTCTAATTAGCCTACTTAGACCACGTCTAAGTTAGCCATATCTGATACACCTGCATAGAAATAATTAGACGACTTAGCTTCATTATCTAAACATCATCAAAACTCAATTGATTAATATTTAGTATTTTTCTGTTAATTAACTCTTTGCTTAGTTTTCCAAACAATTTATTCTAAATTAATTAACTCTTAATTTTTATCAACAAATCGTTTGCAAGGGATAAAAATAATGTTAATTTATGCGTTGTGATGTTATTTGGATATTTGTAAAGTGTTATAAATACTACATTTCAGGCAAATTCCATTATTTTGTATTAGACAAATTCAGTGATAGCAACAGTAATATTTCATGATTCAATATCAACACAAGAACAATGGAATGATCAAGTCTCGGCTCAACTTTCCTTCACATCACTTTTGTCCTCCCAACTTTCCCGTTTAACTAATAAATTATTTTTTCGAAGATAATACTTGTGTGGACAACATTCAACGAGGACAGTAATTGTATGAACATGTTGTATGTTGGAATATATTTGGATATTGATAAATGGTTAAAAATACTACATTTCAGTTTATAACATTATAGGTCAATTTTAAAAAAACGTTATAGTTTAGTTCATATAAATAAGACATTACAGTTCAGTTTATAAGTGTAACCCTCGGAAAACCCTCAAGTTCCATGGAAGCTCGAGGTTCGAGAATTTCAAACTCGATTTACATGTCAGAAATATTATTTTAAAATAAAACATTATTTTTAATTTTTTTTAAATAATCCCTAACCGCTTTTGAAATTAATTAAAAATAATTAATTTAGGTTCAATTTTATATAATCTAAGGAATTTGTTTTATTAATTATATCTCTATTTTAACTTTTTATTAATTAAATATAATTATATATTAAATTTTAAAAATATTTTTATTTTATTTTTTAAACAAAATTTCAAAATAATTTATTAAAAAATTATTTTTATAACTTTCTTTCATATTTATTATTTATGCAATTAATTAATTTTCTTTTATTAATTATATATTTTATCTATTATTCATTAACAATAATTATATATATTTATTATATTCACTATTATTTTTTTTAATTTAATATAATTATATATTATAATTTTAAAATAATTTTACCTTAGTCTTTAATTAAAATTTGAGGATAAGAAAATGATGGTGAATTGTAAATTTGAGGAATGGGAGAATGATGATTCTTATTGAGAGTGAATGCATACTTGATGTGATGGCATATGTGAATCCTTACGTAAATTGTTTGTGAATTTGTGGTGGATGAAAAATGTCAAATGTAAGGGTAAGATGATATACGTGAGTCCTTACATAAATACGTATGTAAATTTGTGGTTGTTGAGAATGTCAAAAATAAATGTAAGATGACATATGCGAGTCCATACGTAAATGCGTGTGTAAATTTATGATTGATAGGGAAAGTCAAAAGGAAGAATAATATTTATACAAATTGTTCGAAGGAATGTTTATAAAGAGATATCAATTAGAGCACTTAATAGACTGAGTTAAAAAATCCATTAACCCTCGAATTATACAAACGAGTTATGAAATAATACGAATAACTACCAACTTAAAAAACTAAATTAAAGGAGATGATAACTTTTTTTTAGATTATTATTCTCCATATTTATTAAATTGATTTAAAAATATTTTTTAATTTTGGTTAAAATATATATTTTATTTTCTCTCAATATTTATTATATGCACCATTATTTTAACTCTTTTTAAATTTAATATAATTATATATTAGATTTTAAAAATATTTTACCTTAAGTCTTTTATTAAAATTTTAAATAATTTATTAATAAAATAATTTTATACCTTATATAATTAATTATTTTCTTTTATTCATTATATCTTTTATCCATTATTCTATTATTTTAACTTCTTTTTATTAATTCAATATAATTATATATTAAATTTTAAAATCATTTTTACTTTAGTTTTTAATTCAAATTTCCAAATAATTATTAAAAATTATTTTATACATTCCTTTCATATTTATTATTTATACAATTAATTAATTTTTTTATTCATATATATTTTATCTATTATTTATTAACATTGATTAAATATATATACATTCCTAACTCCATATTTATTATATTCACCATTATTTTAATTTATTTTTTAAATTAATATAACTATATATTATATTTTAAAATTATTTTTACCTTACTATTTAATTTAAATTTCTAAATATTTTATTATGAAAATAATTTTATACATCCTCTACATATTTATTGTTTCAAGTGATGTCAAGAGATTAGTAAATCTTGAATTTATTTTGAGGGTACAAAATATGTTCAATATCATTTTCTAAAGTCAAATAAATATAAGTTTTTTACTTACTTTTTTTAAAAATATAAATATTTTTTAATTTAAATTAATATAATTTTTTCATGATCATATATTTATAATAAATATTTAACTGGTAAAACGATATTTTAAATAACTCAAAACATAGTAATGAAATAGTGTAAAAGGTCATTACAAAATAGCATAAAATGAGGTAACGGAATTAATAAATTAAGGTCAATAGGAGAATGTTTGAAGTAATGTGACAAAATTAGCATTTTGAAACTTAATTTGGGCGACAAAAAATTAATTAATTAATTTTAAATGCGAATGAATATTATTCTTTTTTAAATAGAAATTTAATTATTTTTGTTTAATCATTATTAATATTTATTATTCATCGATTATAATATATTTTATAATAAAAATTTAATAAGTAAAATGATATTTTAAAAGAACCTAAGATTAATAATAAACGATGATAGAAATTCACTATGGTCGAAAAAATGCAACAATATTATTATTTTTATTATTATTATTTAGAGAACTAGCATGACACCTATAACCATGGCCTCGCGCTAAAACACAAAAACACAGAATGCTTCCTTTAACACAAAATGCTTTCAGGTGAAATCGAACTTTTAGTTAGAGAGGTAAGTTGATTTAGTTATATGATAGTTATATGATACAAGTACAATTAATAAGTCTAAGTTTATTTTTGTTGAATAAAAAGATCAATATAAAATTTTAAAAAATATAAACTTTTTAATAAGCTTTTTAAAAAATTAAAAATTAATTATTTTTTTGTTTAAACATTATTTTTTTTTTATTTTTTCATAAAAATACCTAATAAGATATTTTATAATAAAATTATAAGTAAAATATATTTTAAGAATAATATTAATAATTAATACATAAAATATAATAAATAGATTATATATATATATATATATATATATATTCAAATAATAAAAAATATATTTAACTATATATTTTGATATCTTTTAAATAATTGATAAATATTTTTATTTTTTAATTCATAATATTATTATAATTATATATTTTTTTATATAAAATATTATAAAATAAAATTATTATTATTTTTAATAAAAATAATAATTAATGTTATTGATAGAATAATATTTTTTTGACAATAATATATATAATTACATTTATTAATGTATAGTTTTTGAAACAAGAATTTTATGGTAGTGACGTAAAAAAATTGTTCGGTATTATTTTTAATAGAAATTGCACATATATTTTAATTAATATTTTGAATTTTAATAGACCATAAATTATTTTCGAAATATTTGTAGAGAATAGAATATAAACTAAAACAATTATGTACAAGTGAAAAAAGATTCAAACAAAAATTTTGTTCAAATATTATGTTCGCCAATTTGAGATAATGTGATAATTCACGTTAAAAAATGGAAAAATTAAATTAAATCAATAGAACGAAGAAACTAAAATTTTGAATATAAATAAATATATTTGAAAGATTTTATTTAAGTTGTCACAATCTCAAAAAATATCTATAAAAGAAATCTTATAATAAATGTGAGATAAAATAACTTCACATAATATTAAAAAAAAGTGGAACAAATAAAACAAAAATATACCCACAATATTTAAATTTCTCAAACTTATATATTTTATATAATATATATTAATGTCAAACACAATGTAATGGTAAAATTTATGTAATAAAATTTAAACAATTTTTTTTTATAATTTATGTGTAAAGTTGTAATTACAAAAATGGAACTTAAATGTGTAATTGTTTTATATAACAAAATTTAATTAAGGTGAGAATTTATGTTTATTGTATTTAATTAAGTTTTTTAAACTATTGAATATAACAATCTTTAATATATTATATATTGTGATTTAATTTTTTTATAGATTTTTTTTTAAAATTTTATGTCTTTAATTATTTCGTTTATATATTTTTTTTATTTGCATCGCATTAGAATCCTCCTAGTTATTTAAATGCTGGTGCATGTTGCTGATGACGACTAGGAAGAAAAATACCTAAAGAATAACAGTTTAGAAGGCATTAGGGTTTAAAATTAAATCATAATCAAGTCTTTGTCAAAATATTTTTTTGTGGAAATATCCCAAAAATTTCTTTGAAATTATTTCAAAATTTTTCGGAATTTTTTGAAAATTGTTTGATTTCCATAATTACAAAATTAATTTTAGAGTTTGAAAATGGGAACTAAACAGGCCTACTGGTGTCCTAGGTCTTGGGTTCATTTTATCGGTTGAGGGCTAAGTGCTCTCGGTCCTAGGTTGGGAGCCTCTCGGATGAAGCTCATGATCCCCGACCGGACCTATCGGTCATGGCCGAAAAGCCTCATTCTAGGTGTTAAAGACTCTTGGTCCTGGGCTAAAATTCTCGGTCGTGTTCCAAAATCCTCGGTCGGCATTGGTCCTAGGATCAAGAGTTCTCGGTCGGGTTTGAGAATCCTCGGTCATAGGTCTGACTTCTTGGTCATAAATGGAAATCATCGGCCTTAGGTTCAAGATTTTCGGTCTGAGGTCTAATTCCTCGATCGAATGTAAAAAACCTCGGACGGACCTATCGGTCCTAGATGAAGAACATCGGTCAGACCTCTTGGACCTAGCTGAAAAGTCTTGGTCATAACTAAGTTCCTCGGTCGGATCTCTTGGTCCTCAAGAACATCAAAATTGTAGGTTTAGGAGGAGATCCTTGATGAAGGCTTGGATTCTTTGATCCAAGGGTCTGAGTAGCTTCACAAAGATTTCAGAAACATTTACAACATTATCGTAGGGTATTAATCGAACTAGGTGATGATCAATTTGTTCAAAACAGTTTGTAGCCAACAAAATGGTTTTTGGTTTTAATGTTGTTTTAAAGTGTAAGAAGCCATCAAATATCTTTTTTATACTTCATATACTTGATTGATACCAAAACAAGAACAATGATTGTTCGTTTTGGCCAAATCAAGAACTCAAAATTTTCAATTATTTTGAAAATTTTGATTTTGATCAAACCTGATCATGATGGATCAAACATGATCTAAATAGTTGTCCAACATTATTAAAAACATGTTGGGTTCTTTCTAGGCAGCTGTTCTTGAGGATTATCCCAAGAATAATAAACCCGATTTTTAAATTTTCAAAATTCAAATTTGGGTTTTTGTATTTAAGGTTGATTGATTGATTCTAACCTAAACAAAAACCTTGAAAATGATCTTAAAATCAATTTCCAATCTAAAATCCAACAACCAGACATTATACAAACTTATCAAAACTGAAATATAAAAAATTCAATTTCAAACTAGAAGTGTGTTTAAGAGGATGATTGGAAACACACCAAGGATTGGAGAACACTACTTAAATCTTAGGGAAGCTTTTGAAATGTCTGGATCCAAGCGTTAGAACCTTACATAGAAACTTTCCTTCACTAAGGCAGATTTTTTTATTTCTTCCAATTTAATACATGATATGTTATACCTTGGCTTCAGAAGTGTTGAGTGAGGCTATTAATAGCCTTCTTGAGTCGGTTGAGGTCTCAACTAGATCGAATCAGCCAAAAGTCATTAATGGTGTTTTGAATGTTCATGGATCAACTTGCTAAAATATGCACTGATTGTGCCTAGATATGTAGAGGAAATAATCATCGTGGTAAGGTGTTCATTACACCATTTGAATCAACTAATTTGATTGACTAACTGCTCTCAATGATAGGACATCATCCTTATCTCTCTAACGATCGCGACGAAGAAGATAATGGAAGACAAAACGACATTGTTTTGAGCACTATTGACAAACGTAGAGCATTCCTTTAGTGTTTTGTCGCATTTCGTTTGCGATCCGGCACTCTATTAGCATTTCAGCTAACGAACGTTAGCTAATCTGGTGAGGTACAGACGCGCGTTCCTTCGGTTACAACGGGCTACACAGACGCAATTGTAGATTTCGAGCTTTCTTGGTGATTATCCTAAGAAGAATAAATCTTGGAATCCTGTTATAAAGATCTTAACAAAGTACCCGTAATATCCATGAGATAATGACAAAGATATAATCATAGATATTGAGACATCAATTCCTATTTAGCATGATCAACAAATTATTCAAAATAGTCATGTATAAATTGTTAATGGTTAATGTCATGTTACATGTAATGGAATGTGAATGTTTTAGTATATTTTCATGTGGGTTACAAACAAGTAACACTCAGGATGATCATATGTGTATGATTGCGAAACTATCAACATATAAGTCTTGGATAAAGCTAACAAACTTGGTTATAGGGGATATCAATAAGTAATGTGTTTGGGCGATCATATACAAATGATCAGGATACTATCAACAAATAGATTTATCGAGGAAGTTGATGAGCTTTCCACGAAGGTCACTTATAGGTGAGGTTGAAGACAATCATGTATAATTGATCGTGGTACTATCAACATATAAGTTTTCGCGTTTTTGTGAATTAAAGGAAGAATACATATTAAGAAATATGATTTTGATATACCTATCCAGAGACATGGTTTCCTTTTGAGTACCTACCGAGAGATGAGGTTTGGGATAACAATTCGAGTGATATGGTTTAAATACCTATTCGGACGATAGGGTTAGAGATACATATATGCGCAATAGGGTTTTGTCAAGATCATGTGTAAGTAATCGTTGTTCTTTGTTGATAAATAAGGCTTGGATACCTATCGAGAGATATGATTTTTGTTTGAATACCTATCGAGATAGAGTTTTGTTTACCTATTCAAATGATAGGGTTTGGTTACCTATTTGGAGGATAGAGATTGAGATACGTATTTAGACGATAAGGTTTAAGATACCTATTTGAGTGATAGGGTTCGGGATACCTATTCGAGCAATAGGGTTTGGTCGGGATCATGTACGAATGATCGTTGTGCTTTTTGACAAACAAGGCTTAATATTATTAGTTCTAGTGATGTTGCGAGAGGGGATACCTATCGAGAGATAGGGTTTTAGCAGAATCGTATTGTGGACACTCATTTTTCAAAACTCCCTCCTTCCTAATTTTATAGTTTATACTTTTAATAAGTATGAGTCAATAAAAATTTCTCAATTTCATTCACGGACACATTGCACGATTTATTTTAAAGACAATTATTCTTAGAACAATTGAGTTTCTAGAAATAATTGATTTTAGATTCTTAGTAAGTTAATATGGTAATTTGTATAAGTTAGAACACTTAAGAAATTTATTATACTTTGAATTTCAAGGTATCATTTAAGTAATACCTTAGATATTTATAAATAAATAAAAAAACATACAAAATATATATTCACATTTTTTTAATAATTTAAAAAAATCATTATGTATAATATTGTTATTTTGTTAATTAATTTAGTTGTTTTAAATAATTAGTTTAGTTATCTACTAGAATAGTTGTTACATTAAATTTTGCAATTTAATTTTGAATTTGCTTAGTTAGTTAGCATTTTATTTCATAGATGGAGTAATTAGAATTGTTCCTTAGAAATAAGGACTAATTAAAATAAAATTGTTTTCTTTTCATTAATTGTTTGTTTTAATTTTATTTTAAACAAACTGTTTTTGTAGAATAAAGGGAGACATGTGGCTGTTCAAGGATTCATCCAAGATCCATATGCAAGATTCGGATCAGATTTTTTGAATGGGGCTGAAATAATCCAAATAAAAGGCAAGTCACCCGAAGTCAAGCCAAGGAAAGGATCCAATTGACAAATACAATCAGTGACCCAACCTATGGACCGACCCATGCCAAAGATCACGCCAAAGATCTGACCCATGGAATTAATTGCTAAAGGATAAAAGGGTGAATCCAACATTCATCTTCATGATGTTGACAGTTGAAGGATCCTTAAAGTCTCTCCCAACCGTGAGTGAGCAACGAAATAGGGAGAAATGACTAAGGTTTTTTTAATTAAAAAATTCAGCCCCTTTAAGATTAGGAATTCCTTTAAGACTGGGACATTTTAGCTAATTTAAAAAAAATTATTTTTTTGGCCAAACCGTGTGTAATGTGGTTAATGGGCCTTTGGGCCCTAGGATTTCATGGTTTTTTTATAAATATCACCCCTTAACACCTTACATTCCTTTTCACTCTCAAGTGCCCCTAGGTTTCCCAAGCTTTTCCACAACTGAAACCCGAAGCAAACACCAACCATTTTAGGGTTGAGCACAAGTTTTACTTAGGAGATTTCTGTTTTAATCCCACAAGCAAAAGAGCAATTCCTTTGTAAGCTCTTTTTCCTTTTATCTTCTTTTTTGTTTGAATTTGAATTTTAATTTTGCTTGATTTTTTTTATTCACTTTCATGCATGATTCCCTTATAAGCTTGTTGTTTTGATTGGTGTATACGATTTTATTTTCTGTTTGTACATATGTAACCTAATTAAACAATAAAACATAACACAAAGAAATAAAAAAAAACAGAAAGTACAAAATAAATAAATCTGCATGCTTTGATTTTAATATGGCTTGACTTTCTTTATTTTATGAATGATCTTGTACATGGGTATATATATAACATAATTAAATAGTAAACAAAAAAAGACAGAAGCTTTCTACTTTTAAAAAAAAATATCAAAACTGGAAACCATGAAAACTAGCCTAAGATTTATCATTTTTGGTCATCTTGCATTTTAAAAACCTAGAAAAAATTCCTTTTACACTGATCTTAATTATATTATAAATAAATAGATTAAGTCCAAGCCAAATCTAAACTTAAGTTTTAAAACAACATTGACCGAGGATGAACTTTAATGTAAAAATTTATCAGTTATGTCCTTCAAAAATGAAGTAAAGTCGAAATCGGTCTTGGAAATTCTAAATTATGTGCTAAATGAATCATTTGAGTCTGAGTGGAATTTTATTTTGGATGAAATTTAGACGACTTGATCGAAAAAAAGGAACATGTTTTGCCTCTTCTTGTTTGATTTTGTTTTGATGCCCTATTCTTATAATTTTAATTGATATTGTTGTTTATATGCATGTTAATAGTTATTCTGAAAGTTTTTATTTAATTTGGGATCCTTTTGGATCACCAAAATCATAGTTAGTTAGGGTATATGTCGGAAAATCTAGAGAAGAGGACCTTACTGCTATAACGAAAACGTTTTCTGCACTCGGTTGCACCTACTACTAGCTGCGGCCGACCAAGGACTGATATTGGCTGCACCTGGCGACCGAGGACTTTTGTTGCCGACCGATGACTGATGTTGGTTGCAACTGGCGACCGAGGATTGTTGTTGTGGACCAAAGAGTGATGATGGCTGCACCTGGTGACCAACGTTGGCCGCATCCGACTAAGATGGGTCTAATTCTTGACCGAGGGCTAAATCTTCGACCGTGGAGGCTTACCCACATCCTATTTTTTATTTTTTATTTATTTTATGATGTTTAGAGTTATGGTTGTTTGGTTGACTTTATTTTTTATTTTTTTAGTTAATAGTTTGTGGCTTGTTTTATCCTAGGTTAGAATAATTTTTTAAATTAAAATCTTAACTAAAAATTGAACATAGCCTTAACTTAGACATATGATTTTTCGTAGACTTAAGATTTTTTTTCTTCTATGAGTACTCTTGAACTCAATTTAGTTATATATATATTTAACCAAAAAATAAAAACAATAGAGCCTCTATAATATTTGATAATTCACTTCAATAAAGTTCTTATAAATCAAATCTAGACTTAAGCCAATTAAATTTTGAATAACAATTTGCTTAGTTTTGATTTATTATGATAACTTTATGTGTGGATTATTTGTTAAGGTTTATTTTATTCTTTATCTATTCCTTCCTTGCCCTTTATATAATGCAAACCCTTTGAATGTTAAATGAAAGATTCTAAATCATAAAGCGTAAGAAATTTAAAGAACGACCAAAATTAATTAATAGCGACCTTAGGGCATTGTGGGACATAGCGTCTAAAAAACTCTTTCTCACACGTAACCAAATGTCGAACTCACAATCTTAATATTCTAATTTTTTATAATTAGGTGGCGACTCTATAGTTGTGAGGAAATTAAAATTGAAAATTTTAAAGTAGGCCTATGACATACTTCGTATTAAAAAACTCTAAATCTCTTTTAAATTCGACGGGATAGTAAGTTATGGAGTTGTCTACAAAGCCTCATTTCTTATAAACTTAAATTTTTCAAACCATAAAATCATTTCTCCTCACTCATATTTTCAAAATCAACTTTTAAAGAGAGTCCCAGATTTTTCAAAACTCGTTGATCAAATAAATATTTCTAGGCAAGATCCAGTATATAAGAAGAGAGAAAGAAGTGTGAAACTTTTTAGGCAAGATCTAGTATATAAGTTGATTCATAAACAAGTTGACTATGACATGTGATCCTTTTTTTAAACTTCAAAGGAAAAATGAAAGATTCGTCTGGGATGATGCTTGTCAATTCAAGAAGATAAAGGGGCACCTATAGAATCCTCCTATTATGATGCCACCAAGACTATGTGTGCCATTAATCCTATACTTAATAGTCACGGAAAATGACATGGGTATTCTACTAGCCCAAAAACACGAAGAGAAGACAAAAGTCATAGTCTACTACGTAAGAAAGCACATGACATGCTAGAAACTTAATTATTCGATAGTAGAGAAGGTGTGTTGGGCCCTACAATGAGGTCATGACTATCAACCCTACAACTTGGAAGCTACTATTTGATGGAGCTTCATGGAAATAAGGTTATGACATCGAATACTACTCATTAATCATGTTCGAATATCTTGTGACATTCACGTATCGACTTTAATGGCTTAATTTGAACATGTAACATTCATGTACACTCCGAGGAGTCAAAATCGATTCGTAGATGCTTTGTCCATGTTAACAGCCATGGAGCATATCCTAGAAGGAATCAAGATCAAGCCTTTGAAGATTCGTCAGAAACAAAAAAAAAAGAGACTTCAAGAAGAAGACGATTGCCAACACTAAAGTGGCGCCCAAACCTTCATTCGAATTTCTACATAAGTATGTCGAGCATGAAAAGTATCATTCACACTTTCAGAAGAAAGAAATGAGAGTTCTACACCAATACACAACCAACTACGCGCTACTCGTAGGAAAGCTATAACGATGCTCTTTTAATGGTCAGAACATGCTATGCATCGACCAACCTCAAGCATCTCAAATCATGGAGGAAGTACACGCAGGAACATGTAGCCCATACATTAACGAATCAACACTCGTTAAGAAAATCCTTTTCTTTGGCTACTATTGACAAAAGATGGAGCAGGAATGTGTAGAGTATGTTAAGTAGTGTCATCAATATCAAGTTTACGCTAACTTGAAGAACACTCTAGTATATCTACTGTACAACATGACCTTACCATGACCATTTTCAACATGGGGAATAAATATCATAAGTAAGTTCTATCATCATTCTTTAAATGTACAGGAGTTCATTCTTATAACTATCGGCTATTTCACATAGTGGGTTAAAGCTCAATCATACAAGGTGCTTAAGTCATCACATGTTTCCAAGTTCATACGCAACAACATTATCGCACGCTACAGTGTTCCTCAAGCCTTATTCTCAGACAATGGTGGACACTTCCAAGGAGAAGTACTCAAAGTATTAGATGAATACATGATTGAACACCACAAGTCCTCACCTTACCATCCTCAGACGAATGACGCAGAAGAAGACAACAAGAACATCATCACCATCATCAAGAAGATAACTTAGACGTACAAGGAATGACACGAGAATCTATCATACACCCTCTAGGGATACAGAATGACCATTCGAATGTCAACGACAGAAACGTCGTTCGTATTGGTCTACGCAATGGATGCAACGACAGAAACTGGAAACCATGAAAATTAATCTAAGATTTATCATTTTCGGTCATCTTGCATTTTAAAAACTTAGAAAAAAACTTTGTTTGCACTCATCTTAACTATTTTAAAAATAAATAGATTCAGCCCAAGCCAAAACTAAACTTAGTTTTTAAAACAACACTTGATAGAGATGAACCTTAATCTTAAAATTTATCGATCATGTCCTTTGAAAATGAAGTAAAATCAAAATCGGCCTGGGCTATTCTAAATTATGTACTAAATGAATCATTTGAGTCCGAGTGAAATTTTATTTTGGATGAAATTTAGATGAATTGATTGGAAAAAAAAGAAAAACAAACATGTTTTTGCCTCTTTTTGTTTGATTTTGTTTTGTATGCACTGATCTTGTGATTTTAATTGATATTGTTGTTTATATGCATGTTAATAGTTATTCTGGAAGTTTTCAATTTTTATTAGTTTGGGATTCATTTGGATCACCAAAGTCGTAGTTATTGAGGCTCTAGGTAGGAAAATTTGGAGCAACGGACCTTTCTACTGTAACAACCACATTTTCTGCACTCGGCTGTACCTTCTACTTGCTGCTGCCAACCAAGACTGATGTTGGCTGCACCTGGCGACTGACACTAGTAAAAAAAGGTCAATATCAGTGGTAAAATCTGTTGATATTGAGCAAAAAAAGGTTAGTATTGAGTAATAACAATAGCTTAAAAAATAGTTGACATCTGTTGGCATAGCCTCTGTAGACATTGCTCAAACATGAAATATTAACCATTTTGGGGCGGTTGTTATTACTCAATAACAACCGCTTTAAGGACTGTTATTATTACACAATTGCAACCGTTTTACTTGCAATTTTTATTAAGCAATATGTTAAGCTTGAAACTATAATTTAGCTTTATGAGTTCTTTAATTCAAGAAATGTGTTCTTGATTGATGGGACCGAGTATAAAATTCTTTAATCAAGCGCAGCGGATATAATGTGAGAAGAGAATTCGAGGTTAACGAGAGAAAAAACCGAGGTGAGAAGAGAATACTACTAGAATACACATAGTAGTCCAAGATAGAGGTTCAAGACCGAGAGAATAATTTAGAGTAACAACTTTCACAAGCTTTCATTCATGGCCAAAAAGTGGGGTGGGCATCAGCATTTATAGCGGCTGAATTACCCAATAGTAGTCGATTACAATTCTGTTACAACAACTTTTAGGGACTTAGTCAACAATCAGTTTTGTGGGAATAGAAAAACATAATTAAAAATATTGTTATGAAAACAGAGTTCCTGACCGAGTCTTTAACCCAAGTGTTCCATAGGACCGTGTAGGGTGCACTTTCTTATTCGTGGATCGTAACATCATCTCCCTCATCAGAAGTTTGTCGACCCCGAAGAAGAGAATATTGTCTTATTTGCTTCCTTTCTGCTACCATCTTCAGGCATTGAATTCTTATCACTTCCGCATCTTTCCATGTTTGGTCTTCTGTTTGGGCCCCATTCCAATTGATCATCAGCTGTTTTTTCATTTTCCCATGCACCATGATATCTTGTTCACCCACAATTTTGCTGGTCCTATTTGGTTGTGTGCTAAGTTGGGGAATATTTTCAATAGCAGTAGGGGTTCATTGGAATGATTTTAATTGAGAGACATGGAAAACATTGTATATCCTAGTGTCGGTCCCGAGTTTCAGCTTGTAAGAAACTTCCCCAATCCTTTCCAACACTTCAAATGGCCCAAAATACTTTGGTGAGAGCTTGTGGAATAACTTCTAGACCGAGCGTTGTCTATATGGCTGTAACTTCACCAATGTCTAGCTACCCACTTGCAATGTGACATCTTTCCTCTTTTTGTCCTTCTGTTGCTTCATACGATTCTAGGCTCTTTTCAAATAGAGTTTTATGAGTTGGAGTGAGGATTCCCTAGCTATTAGTGATACATCCACTTGTTCCACTCTCGAGTCTCCTACTACATACGGTGTGTGGACCGGAGAGGGGTATCCATATATTGCTTCAAAAGGTGTTGTTTGTATTGCTGTATAGAAATTAGTATTATACCACCATTCAGCCAATGGCAACTAGTGTACCCAATCTTTCGGAGTTTGGCCAGCCATGCAGCGTAGATAAGGGACCAAGCATTTGTTGACTATCTTGGTCTGGCCATCCGTCTGGGGGAGATAGGCTGAGGATATAGATTGTTTTACTCCTTGTATACTTAAGAACTCCCGCTAGAAGGTACTTAAGAACACTTTTCCCCGATCACTGATGATGGTTGTTGGCATTCCGTGGAGCTTGGAAACGTTGTCCACAAATAATTCAGCTACTGTCCGGGAAGAAAAGGGGTGTTGCGGACTCATAAAGTGGGCTATTTTCGATAATCTTTCAACTACCACAAATATAACAATTTTACCTTTTGACTTAGGAAAACTTTCAATGAAATCAATGGAGACCGATTCCCAGAATCGATTGGGAATTGCTAAGGGCTGAAGCAGACCCCTATATGTTGAGTTATCATGTTTATTTTTTTGGTAGACTTCACAGGTTCGGACAAATTCTATAATATCTTTAAGCATCCCTGGCCAAGAGTAAACAAGCTGTATTTTTTTCTGGGTGACCAGAGTCCCCGAATGTCCCCCTTCTGCTACCAAATGCATGGCTTTAATTAAGGTATTTCTAAGATCTTTATTCTTTCCCACCACCAGCCGGTCCCTTTTTCTTAACATCCCCTGGTCATATGAGCATTCAAGGTGAGAATCAGCATTAGCAAGAATTTCACGAATGACTTTGGCTAAGTTGGGATCTTCTTCATGTTTTTGGACAACAGTGTGATAGACCGAAATTAATGCACATTGGACCCCTGCTACCCGCCTAGATAAAGCATCTGCCACCAAGTTTTCTTTTCCCCTTTTATATTAAACAACAAAATCGTATCCCACCAATTTGTAGAGCCATTTTTTTCTGTTGGGGTTTGAACTCTTCGTTCCAGCAAGTATTTAAGAGCTTCATGATAGGTCTTCACAATGAATTGCTTGTATCTAAGGTAAGATCTCCACTTTTCCACCGCAAAGGTCAAGGCCATCAGCTCTTTTTTATACGTGGATGATAGTAACTTCTCTAGTTCAATCGCCTTACTTATGAATGAAATGGGTCGTCCTTCTTTCATTAATACTGCCTCTATACCAACTCCTTTTGCATCGGTCTCTATTACAAAGGGAATATTGAAGTTTGGAAGCGCCAGGACCGGAGGGAAAGCATACGCTGTTTCAAAAATAGAAATGCATCTTCAACTTCTTTATTCTATGCAAACTGACCTTTTTTCAATAGGGCCGTGAGGGGTCGTGCTATGGAGCCGTAGCCTTTTATAAATCTTCTATAGTATCCGGTCAGACCAAGAAACCTTTTCAATTACTTAGGAAATTCTAGAACTGGCCATGTGCTCATTGCTTCTAACTTCGCTGGATCCGTGGCTACACCATTCTCGTCAAGGATATGGCCAAGATAGGAAATTTGCTTGCACCTAAAATTAAATTTTCCCCTGTTAAGGAATAACTCGTTATGTTGCAATATCGAAAGTACCGTATGTAAGTGTTGGATATGTTCCTTCCAGCTCGGGCTGTATACTAGGATGTCATCAAAAAATACTAGCACGAACTTCCTTAGGATGGTTTCAGGGTTGCGTTCATTAGGCTTTGGAAGGAGGATGGAGCATTGGTTAGGCCGAAAGGCATCACCAAAAACTCATACAGGCCTTCGTGAGTCTGAAATGTTGTTTTGTGGTAGTCACCTGGGTGCATCCTTATTTGGTGGAATCTTGAGCGCAAATCGAGCTTGGAAAAGAACCTGGACCCATGCAATTCTTCCAATAATTCTTCAATGACCGGGATAGGAAACTTATCCTTAATGATTGTTGAGTTTAGCCGCCTATAATCAATACACATTCTCCAGGATAAGTCTTTCTTTCGGACAAATACCACATGGGCGACAAAAGAGCTGTGGCTTCTCCTTATGACTCCCCTGCCCAGCATATCGTTGACCAGATATTCAATTTCTATCTTCTGCAAGGCAGGATACCGGTAAGGACGCAAGCATACAGCTTTCGTGCCTTCCTTTAGTGGGATGCGGTGATCCTGTTCCCTGGCGGGTGGTAAGTCCTCAGGTTGCTGGAATATTGGGCTGAAGCCATCTAGCATTTGCTGAAGGTCTTCAGGAATATCATCTGGAGGCCTTGTAGAGAGTGAGAAATATTGTGCTTCATTTTCACTTCTTATTTGGACCATGGCAGCGACATTGCCTTTCTTTAATAACTTCTCTAGGTGATCACCCTTCATTAAGTTGATTTGTGTATGGAGTATGCCTTGCAAGACCGTGTTATCCCTTCTTTTTCAAAAGAGAGGGTTAGTTTTTCGAAGTCCCATTTTGAAGGGCCTAGAGTAATCAACCATTCGATTTCCAGCACAATATCGTACCCTGTCATGGTTAATACCTTCATGTTTGTTTGATAAAACATATCTTCCATAGACCATTTCAGATCTTGGCAAAAACTAGATCATAGAATGTTAGAGTCGTCTACCACTCGGACTGATAACACTTGGGTGGGAAGTATGTCATGGCTAATGTTCTTCATTATCCTGCTATTAATGAAGTTATGATTGTTGCCTGTATCAATTAGGATCACAACTGGCAGGTTCCTGATTTTGCCAAGAATCTGGAGCATTTGAAAAGTTTTAGAACTCGTCAATGCATGTAAGGATATGGCTAGTTCTTCCGCTGCGTCAAGCTGCAAAGGAGAATCATCAAGGTCTATCTCTGGAGTAGGTTCTTGGAGACTTGGAGTGCCTTCTGGATCATTGGCCGAGACCATGAATATCTTTGATTTACACTTATGGTTTGGTTGCCATTTTTCATCGCAAGTGTAGCATAGGCCCCTCTTTCTCTTTTCATCCATTGAGACTAGGTCTAATTGCTTAATATGGCCATAGTTTGTACTCGAATAGGACCCATATGATGAGCTCGGCTTGATGTATGGGGTTCTGTTCGTGCTTTGCCAACTTGGTTTGTGATAGGATCGGCTTTATCAATAGAGACGGAGTCTGGCGATTGATGAAGGCTTATGAAAAACGGTTTGAAAGAAATATTGTTAAGGATTTAATTCGATTTATATTCTACGCAAACCCTTGTAACACTTGAAATAGAATCAAGGCGGAATTGTTTACTTAGGTTTGAAGCTCAAGATAAAGAATGTGAAGATGACAGAAATGAAAAGACACAGCAGTTTGTTTATGGATGTTCGGAGAAAACTCTCCTACGTCACCCCTTTTTCCAACCACCGGAAGGATTCACTATAATATGATTCGAATCAAATACAATTTGCACACACTTAGCTCACTGTTGAACAAAACACGCTCTGTTCAACTTACAAGATGAAGAATTTCACTCAGCTAAAGGATGCTTTGATTCTAACTCTCTCTTGATTAACACACAGTATAATCAGGAAAGCAACTCATAATATGAATATTCAAAAGCTTGATTTCTCGGTAATTTCAGCAAGATGATCGACTGATTTCTCTCTCTATAATTCCGTCCAGCATCATATCCGTTGTCCTTTAGAATCTTTAAATATGCACAAGTACCAACGGTCGAATCTTTAGAATGAAATGTGGCACTCTTCCATTGGAACGCCTCCATAGTACACAGCAGGTTCTAAGCACAAGGATCGTGGTCGTACTCCAACTGGTAGTGCGCCGAATATTCTTTAGGGATGTAACTGCAAAACAAGTAGTGTGAAGGATATTCTCTTACGTGGCATTCGTTGGTTTGTTGCGTCTAGCTATCGTACTGATCTTCACTAGAAAATAGAGTAGGAGTAGCGTACAGCTATAGCACGTGGGTAGGCGGGTGCTAGCTTCAAGCAGACTACTTAAGCATAGAATTAGACGTATTTCAGTTAGACGACCTCGTCTAATGAAATCAAACGTCCCCGTCAAAGAGCAGAATCCATTAGACCACCTGGTCTAATGGGATTAGACATACGTCTAATTATAATCTTTCAGACTAATCTGAAGGAGTTAGACTCCACGTCTAACTTTCACAAACCATTAGACTGCACGTCTAACTCCACGAGTTAGACTGCACGTCTAATTCCGGTTCTACTTCAGACTTGTCTAAAGGAGTTAGACTACACGTCTAACTTTCTCTTTCTATTAGACTACACGTCTAACTCCACGAGTTAGACTGCGCGTCTAATCCCGTTCCACTTCAGACTAATCTGAAGGAGTTAGACTCCACGTCTAACTTTCACAAACCATTAGACTTGCATGTCTAATTCCGAATATATTAGACTGCACGTCTAACTCCACTAAGTTAGACTGCACGTATAATTTCGAGTTCCATTAGACTGCACGTCTAACTCCACTGAGTTAGACTACACGTCTAATTCCGAAATCCATTAGACTGCACGTCTAATTCCGAAATCCATTAGACTGCACGTCTAATTACGGAGTCTATTAGACTACACGTCTAACTCCACGAGTTAGACTGCACGTCTAACTCCACGAGTTAGACTGCACGTCTAACTCCACGAGTTAGACTGTACGTCTAACTGCACGAGTTAGACTGCACGTCTAATTCCGAATTCATTAGAGTACACGTCTAATTTCATGCATCTAATACCAAATCGGTCTAATGAACCTCATTAGAACCAAGTCTTATGAAATCTGATTTCGATACACCTGCATCAAAACGCATAAATCATTTCATCATCAAAATCCCAATAGTCAAACTATTTCAACATATTGTCAAAATAATTTGACCCAACAATTTCCCCCTTTTTGATGATGATATTGAAATCCTGCATAGATAACAAATTAGCGTATCCATCATATAAATTTAAACAAACCCCTGTTTACATGCAAATATAGTATTCAAAATATCAAATTCATAAACACCCAAATATGAGTGTTTTCAGAAGAAACACACAAAATATTGTTCCAAAAATAATCAAAATAAGTTCATAACAAAACATTATCAAAAAATCTTCAAAAACTTCATCTTAAATGAAAATAATTTCTATTCTAATCTTCTTCTTCTTCCTAATCGTTTCTCTGGAAAGGATAGACTTTAACTAAAGATATCTCTAAGACTGCGGTTAGAGGAGGATTGAGACATCTCTTTTCCTTTTCTTAGATTTGAAACTCTTCACCCTAAGAACGTATTCGACAACCTTCTGGTTTTTCAGAATTTTAGAAGGAAGGTGAAATTTTTTATCGGTTCATCCAGAAGGAAGCAAAGGAAAGCGCTAAGAGGATCGCAAAACCAAATATGGTCTTCCAAGAACAGACCATTCTGACAAGGTTTCCGAAGAGGAAGCTTGTCCAGTTGACAAGAACACCCATGGTGATGGCCACCATCATCTGAAAAACCTTCGTACAGTACTTGTAAGAAGATTCTTTGGAGAGAAGAGATTTTGAGATGATTTCTCTTAGAAGAGCAAACTCATCTTTTAGGAGGTTTTTCTTTCCACGAATATTCATTTGGGGAGAAAAAGAAAAGACTTTCATCATTGTAAATATTATATCTGACGGAGTGGTTGAGAACTCATGAATACCTACGTTGGGAAGTTGGAAAAACATACTGAATGATTCTTCGGAGATACAGATCATCTGGCCCATCACAATTCCAGCAACGATTTTGTCCTGATAAAAACCGATTGTTTCGAAAAATTCACGAAACAACAGGAGATTTCAACGTGGAAACTGATTTGAAGTCCACTTGAATAGATTTCGGAGAGAATGAAGACATTTTGACTAGGTGAACAAGAACTAGGCGATTCGAATTCTAGAGAGAGACTTGGATTATGAACTAATCAACCATTTGAGTGATATCACTCATTAAATATTAAAAACTAATGTGTAGTTAATATGAAAATGATTATTTCTACCGTCAAAAACTTCAAAAGTCTGTTCCCAAGAGACGCGGCATTTAATATTAATCATGAAAATGCATAGTTAATACTAAACGTACAGACTAAAGTTATCAGAAATATTAGTCATATTTTATGTATTGAGAGACACGTGTCTTCAATCCTTTTGAGAAATGACTGATTTTATTTTTTGGCGATAATAAGTACATGAACGGATACATAATTGACTGACAGCTGTCCAAATAGCCAGAAGATTAAATGTTCAATTTACACACGTAGTTAGACGTTTATTCTCCTTTTCACATTTTCAACTTTTATTTGTAAAACCGTATATTAGACGTATACGTCTAATTATGCAAGAACACCACGTGCAACACGCGTGTCTGGTTAGACGTGAGCATCCTCTTGCTCATGACGTAAAAATGCCTAACGTCTATTAGACGTATGCATCTAACCATGTAGGTTAATATAACCAAGACAAAATATTCCAAAGGAAGATTAAACTGCTAGAGTAGACGTACGTCTAAGTAGCTGTGTTTCTCAAACCCTTAATCCTTAGGACGTATTAAGATCTCTATCATTTATGTCTGTTCAGTTACGTTTTGAACAATACGTTCCCCCTCAATTTATGCACGTAATCACATCAATCAAGATCAACAAGACCCAAAATGTTTCTAAAGTTAGAAAACATAACTTCGGGCAGAGGCTTCGTGAAGATATCTGTTGTTTGTTGATCTGTGGGAACATATTCAAGGCGAATCTACTTCTGATTGACGTGTTCTCGGATAAAATGATGCTTGATTTCAATATGCTTTGTCTGAGAATGCAGAACTGGATTGTAGTTGATTGCGATAGCACTCGTGTTGTCGCAGAAAATTGGAGATTCTTCAGCCTCAATCCCATAGTCCCTGAGTTGTTGTTGAATCCACAAGAGCTGAGAGCAACATCTACCAGCTGCAAGATACTCTGCTTCAGCTGTAGACGTGGCAACTGATGTCTACTTCTTGCTGAACCATGAGATTAGACGATCTCCAAGGAACTAACAAGTTTCACTCATTCTTTTTCTATCACTTTTACACCCTGCATAATCTGCATCTGAGAAACTAGTTAAGTTGAAACTGGAATCCTTCGAATACCACAGTCCCACATTTTGGGTTCCCTTTAAATATTTAAGAAAGCGTTTAGCAACAGTAAAATGAGAAAGTTTAAGATTAGCCTGAAATCTGCCACAAACTCCAACGGCAAATTGAATGTATGGCCTGCTAGCAGTTACATATAGCAAGGATCTGATGAGTCCTCTATATGCTGTTACATCGACACTTTGACCACCTTCATCTTTATCCAGTTTACTAGAGGAGCTCATTGGAGTAGCTGCAGCAGAACAGTTCTCCATACCAAACTTTTTTGGCAGTTCCTTAATGTATTTGGCCTGATTGATTATGGTCCCATTTTCTAACTGACGGACTTGAAGCCCAAGGAAGAATGTCAATTCTCCCATCATGCTCATTTCAAATTTGTCATGCATCAGCTTAGAAAACTTCTCACACAATTTGTGGTTAGTTGAACCAAAAATAATGTCATCAACATATATTTGAACAAGTAGAATGTGAGAATCTTTAGTGAATCTAAACAAGGTTTTATCCATATTTCCAATAATAAAATCATGATCAAACCAAATTTCAGTTAAAGTGTCGTACCAAGATCTAGGAGCTTGTTTCAGACCATACAATGATTTGTCAAGCTTATAAACATGATTGGGTAACACATGATCTACAAATCCGGGGAGTTACTCAACATATACTTCTTCACTCAATTTCCCATTTAAAAATGCACTTTTCACGTCCATTTGAAAAACCTTAAAGTTCTTAAATGATGCATATGCTAGGAAGATTCTAATTGCCTCAAGTCTTGTTATAGGTGCAAAAGACTCATCAAAATCAATACCTTCCTCCTGTTTGTATCCTTAAGCAACTAAACGAGCTTTGTTTCTAATGACTAAGCCATCTTAACTAAGCTTGTTTCTAAAGACCCATCTTGTTCCTATAACTGACTTATCAGTTGGTCTAGGAGTAAGATACCACACTATATTTCTCACAAATTGGTTTACCTCCTCCTACATAGCATTGATCCAATCTGGATCAACTACAGCTTCACCAATTTTCTTGGGTTCAATCTGTGAAATAAATGCAGAGTTGGTCATTTCATCCATCAGTTGACGTCTTGTCCTTCGAGGAGAAAAAGAATTTTCGATGATCAGTTCTGGTGGATGATTTCTGTTCCATTCGAAGTTGGATCCAAGAGGATTGGTCATCTGAACTGGTGACTCTGCGGCGTCTAAACTCTCAACATTTTGTTGAACAGGAGTTTGTACATCTGGTTGAACCTCAACCGGATCAGCCACTACACCAGACAGGGCAATCCGCTTATCCAGAGTTTCTTCTTCTTCACTCATAGACTCGAGACTTGTCACTTTTAGTCTGTCAGCAAGATCAATGGGTTCAATGGATTTTCTCTCAACAGGCTCATCAAAAACTACATGGAGGGATTCCTCAACTGTCTGTGTCCTTTTGTTGTATACTCTGTAAGCCTTGCTTATAGATGAATATCCCAGCATGAATCCCTCATCTTTTTAGCATCAAAAGCGGTCAGATAAATCTTTTCATTGTTATGAATAAAACATTTACACCCAAATATCTTAAAAGAAGAAACTGTGAGAATTCTCCCATAATACAGTTCATAAGGAGTTTTATCAAAATGTTTGTTGATTATTGACCAATTTTGTGTATAGCAAGCAGTGCTAATGGCTTCCGCCCAAAACCTCTGATGTACGTCTGATTCAGTTAGCATAGATCTCGCTACTTCCTTCATAGTTCTCACTCTTCTCTCAACAATGCCATTTTACTGTGGAGTTCTGGCGCTAGACAACTCGTGCCTAATTCTAGTCTCCTCGAGATAAGATGATAGGTGTCTGTTAGTGAACTCAGTTCCCTGATCACTTCTAATGCACGCAATATTCAAAGATTTTTTATTATGAATTTCTTTAAATATTCTAATCAAGTGTTCAGTAGTTTTATCTTTTGATGGTAAAAATGCAACCCATGTAAATCATCAATAACAAATAGGGAAAATCTCATTCCTCCTATACCTTTTACAGGAATTGGACCAAACAGATCCATATATAAAAGTTCTAGGCAACAGCTAGATTGTGATTTCCCTTTACTTTTGAACGATGATTTGCCCTGTTTACCTAACTGACAAGCAGTGCATATCTTGTCCTTTGAGAACTGAAGTTTGGGCAAACCAATAACTAAATTGTTTGAACAAATGTTGTTGATGGTCTTGAAATTTAAATGGTTCAAAAGGTTTATGCCATAACCATTTCTGGTCATTCTTGGCAATCATGCACATAGGGTCAAAAGATTCTTTTTGACAATTCATTTTGTATGAGTTTCCTACTCTACTACCAGTTAACAAAGTATTTCCATCTTGGTCCTTAACTAGACATGAGTGAGTTTAAAAATCAACTGACAAATCATTATCACATAACTAGCTAATACTAATCAAATTATAGCACAGATTGTCTACAAGTAGCACGTCATTAATGGTTAGGTTACCATGGATAATCTTACCCTTACCCATGGTCTTACCCTTCTTGTTGTCACCAAAAGTAATCTTAAGTCCAGAGCAATCTGATATATTAGTGAGAAGCTGTCTGTTTCCTGTCATATGCCTGGAGCATCTGCTATCAAGATACCATACAGATTCCTTCAGCCCTTCGTTTATTTGTACCTACATTAATAATATTTACAATCTTTTGGTACCCACTTTCAATTGGGTTCTCGATCAATCAGTCCCTTAGGAATCCA
Organism: Impatiens glandulifera; assembly: GCF_907164915.1. Classification (NCBI taxonomy): domain Eukaryota; kingdom Viridiplantae; phylum Streptophyta; class Magnoliopsida; order Ericales; family Balsaminaceae; genus Impatiens; species Impatiens glandulifera. Next base: position 31,394,279 of record NC_061864.1, read on the forward strand.
TATTTGAGTTATTCTGATGGATTTCCCATTTTGTGCTGTGATTAATGCGTATGTTTTTGACTTAGCAGATGACTTTCTGCCAGCCACTGATCCCTTAGATTTTGAAGAAGACTTTCTTTTAAAACTCATTGACTTTGAGTCAGGTTTTAGACTGCCAGATTTGTTTGCTACTTCTAATATGTTCTTCATCCAGCTAACAATCGGTGGAACATAAGTTATTTCATTCTTAAAAGCTACTTCTTCATGAATAAGATCAGATTCAATGTCAATCATACTCCCTTTAACAAAACTTATTGGCTTAAGCTTGTTAGTTGCTGAGTTTGACGTTTTGCATGACAGGTTAGGGTTATTGCTGTCAAATCCTAAACCGGATCTAGATCCAGCAGGTTTTAACATGCTAATCTGATGTTTGACAGTATCTCCAGACCTTGTCCATGCACTGACAACATAGTTTAACATAATTTGAATCTGTTCTTTGAGCATCTCATTCTCAGATGAGATCTCTGCTATGTTTTCGTCAAAAAAATTTGATTCAGATTCTTTGTTAGAAGAAAGAGCAATTGATTCATATTTTACTTTCATTTCGTAAAAAGAGTCATTTAACTTTTTGTACTCAATGGCCATTTCGTTGAGTGCATTAGTTAACTCTTCATTTGTAAATTCTGGGGTAGATATGTTGTTTATCTTGGATTGGTCATCTTCCATCAAGCATGTAACATCTTCAGTCTCTCTTTTAGCAGGGGACTCCTCTGAGTCGCTATCAGCTCATTTGGATTTGTTTTCAACACACAATTAAACTTTCTGATCCTTCTTTGCTTGAGCATATCTACCATAGATCTGAGTAAGCTTATCCCATATCTCTTTAGCAGAGGAACATGACTTGATTTCATAGAACACGTTCATGTTGATCGACTGATACAGAATGTTCCTAGTAACATTATCCAGGTTGTTGGTCATCTTGTCATCAGTAGTCCACTCACTTCTTGGCTTCGAAATCTTTATGGGGCCATCGGTAATGACGCTCCACATATCACAATCAAGGGAAGCCAAGTGAGCTTGCATTCTCATCATCTAGTATTCACATTTGTCTCTTGACAAAATAGGAATCTCATTGATGATAGACATGATTTAGGATCTTTGAGTTTGAGAATAGAAACAGGGCTCTGATACCAATTGATAGGATCGGCTCTATCAATAAAGACGGGGTCTTGCGATTGATGAAGGCTTATGAAAAACGGTTTGAAAGAAATCTTGTTAGGGATTTAATTCGCTTTCTATTCTACGCAAACCCTTGTAAACACTTGAAACAAAATCAAGGCGGAATTGTTTACTTAGGTTTGAAGCTCAAGATGAAGAATGTGAAGATGACAGAAATGAAAAGACACAGCAGTTTGTTTATGGATTCACTATAGTATGATTCGAATCAAATACAGTTTGCACACTCTTAGCTCACTATTGAACAGAACACGCTCTGTTCAAATTACAAGATGAAGAATATCACTCAGATAAATGATTCTTTGATTCTAACTCTCTCTTGATTAACACACAATATAATCATGAAAGAAGCTCACAGTATGAATATTCAAAAGCTTGATTTCTCAGTAATTTCAGCAAGATAATCGAATGATTTCTCTCTCTGTAATTCCGTCCAGCATCATCTTCGTTGTCCTTTAGAATCTTTAAATAAGCACAGGTACCAACGGTCGAATCATTAGAATGAAACGTAGCACTCTTCCATTGGAACGCCTCCATAGTACACAGCAGGTTTTGGGCACAAGGATCGTGGCCGTACTCCAACTGGTAGTGCGCCGAATATTCTTCAGGGATGTACCTGCAAAACAAGTGGTGTGAAGGATATTCTCTTACGTGGCATTTGTTGGTTGGTTGCGTCTAACTATCGTACTGATCTTCACTAGAAAGTGGAGTAGGAGTAGCGTACCACTATAGCACGTGGGTAGGCGGGTGCTAGTTTCAAGCAGACTACTTAAGAATAGAATTAGATGTATTTCAGTTAGACGACCTCGTCCAATGGAATCAAACGTCCCCGTCTAAGAGAAGAATCCATTAGGCCACCTGGTCTAGTGGGATTAGACTTACGTCTATTTACAATCACTTTAGACTAATCTGAATAAGTTAGACTCCATGTCTAACTTTCACAAACCATTAGACTGCATGTCTAACTCCACGAGTTAGACTGCACGTTTAATTCCGGTTCTACTTCAGACTTGTCTAAAGGAGTTAGACTACACGTCCAACTTTCTCTTTCTATTAGACTGCACGTCTAACTTCACGAGTTAGACTGCTCGTCTAATTCTGTTCCACTTCAGAATAATCTGAAGGAGTTAGACTCAACGTCTAACTTTCACAAACCATTAGACTTGCACGTCTAATTCCGAATATATTAGATTGCACGTCTAACTCCGCTGAGTTAGACTGTACGTCTAATTTCGAGTTCCATTAGACTGCACGTCTAACTTCGCTGAGTTAGACTGCACATCTAATTGTGAAATCCATTAGACTACACGTCTAATTACGGAGTCTATTAGACTACACATCTAACTCCACGAGTTAGACTGCATGTCTAATTCCGAATTCATTAGACTGCACGTCTAACTCCACGAGTTAGACTGCACGTCTAATTCTGAATTCATTAGACTGCATGTCTAATTTCATGCATCTAATACCAAATCGGTCTAATGAACCTCAATAGAACCAAGTCTTATGAAATCTGATTTCGATACACCTGCATCAAAACGCATAAATCATTTCATCATCAAAATCCCAATAGTCAAACTATTTCAACATATGGTCAAAATAATTTAACCCAACAGTTTGACGTTGCTCGGATTGGGCAGTAGTGGTGGTTCAGTGTTGTACAAGTTCCCACTGCTCATTAGGGACGGGTTGGTTGCTTCTTGGACCTTAACCATGGCCATGGCTTCGTTTAGAGAGTTGGGAAATCGCAACCTGATGCAGTTTGCAATCTCTTCCCTCAGACCGGACAAGTAGCAATCTATGACGTTTTCCGTTGGCATGCTGTAGAGTTTTTGAGAGATTGACATGTATCACAGATTATATTCTTGAACCGAACCAACCTGTTTCAAATTCATTAGTTATCTCATTGGAGTGTCGTGTATAGAGGGCCTGAATTGCGACAAGAGGTCTCTCTTAAACACATCCCATGACAAGGCTTCCCTATGGTTGCGGTTCTGAAGATATGACCCGTACCACATTCTTGCTTCGCCAGAAAAATGAATGGGTGCGATTTCTAGTTTAGTGGCATCCCTCGTCTTGTCCACCCTGAAGAATTGCTCGGCGGATATCAGCCAGCCCTCAACATCGGGTCCATCAAACCGAGGAAATTCAACCTTGGTTAGCCGAGTGGGAGGAACATAGTATTGGTCGCGGTTCTGGCCAAGGTGATGGGGTCGATATGGAACATTGTGGCAAGAAGGCTCATCATCATCATAGGGGCCGACGCGGGGATCTTGGCCCTTACCCAACGCACCACTTTCAATCGTTGCAAGTCTTTCTTCAGCGATATTGAATCTTCCGTCCATGTTATTGCTTAGTTCGGTCATCTGTTGTTTAAGGGTAGCATTCAAAGCATCTGATTCAGTCATGTGTTGGTACAAAATGGCCTTCGTAGCTGCTGATTGTTGGGAAAATACTTTGATTAGGAACTTTAGCGCCTCCATTTCTGTCTGCTGGCGGGTTTCTACCATTTGGAGAATCGCCCAGCTCTGATACCAATATGTTAAGCTTAAAACTATAACTTAGCTTTCTGAGTTCTTTAATTCAAGAAACGTGTTCTTGATTGATGGGACTGAGTATGGAATTCTTTAATCAAGCGCATCGAATATAATGTGAGAAGAGAGTTTGAGGTTAAAGAGAGCAGAAACCGAGGTGAGAGAAACTACTACTAGAATACAACTAGTAGTCCAAGATAGAGGTTCAAGACCGAGAGAATAATTTAGAGTAACAACTTTCACAAGCTTTCATTCATGGCCAAAAAGTGGGGTGGGCATTAGCATTTATAGCGGCTAAATTACCCAATAGTAGTCGGTTACAATTCTGTTACAACAACTTTTAGGGACTTCGTCAACAATCAGTTTTGTGGGAATAGAAAAAAAAAATTAAAAATATTGTTATGCTATGAAAACAGAGTTCTCAACCGAGTCTCTAGCTCAAGTGTTCCATATGACCGTGGAGGGTTCACTTTCTTATTCGTGGATCGTAACACAATATCAACCGTTTTAAAAATTGTTGTCATTACTCAATATTAATAGACATAAACATGTTGTTATTAATTAATAACAACCATTTTGTAGGTGGTTGTTATTTATAAATATCAACAGGTTCTATAGGATGTTTTCATTAATGGTTGTTGACATTTCTTATTCATGAATTTATACAAGAATTATTTTAATTATTTTAATTAAAAATCACTGTTAGATAAATTAGATAGTTAATTAATAATTAATTAACTATCTAAAGAACTTAACCAAACTCATCGTTTGTGCAGGAAAAGTAGTGAGCGGTCATACTTTCAATTTGGCCGGTCAACTGATATCATAGAAGCGGCACAAACCGGAACTCCTTAATTAATCTATCTTCTCAGCAACAGTATTAGTAGAAGATCCGTTCGGCTCAACTTCAGGATCGGTGAAACCTTTCACTCAGAGATCGGTCAACCGATATTGAAACAACAAACCGGTACGAAGTCCGATCGGCTCAAATTATTGACTCAATCCTAAGCGATCTTACAAAACTAACGGGAAGTGCAACAGATCAAATCAAAGATATGGAACTGCTGAAAGTTTCTATTTTGATGCAATAGGTTCACTTTGGGAATATGTAGAAGGAGATCTTCAAATATGCAGACTGTGTTATTTCCTCTTTGATACAAGTTTGTTGATAGAACTGCAAAAAGCAGAAGACTGTCAAGTGATCAGATACTTATTTTGATATAAGTCCAAAAGTAGACCCCAAGGAGCAGGTAACTGTCAAAACTGCCCAACTGATAAACTCAATAGAAGACAAACTGGTCGGCTGCATTGTTTCTTGGGAAGCATCAACCGCATTTAATTTCATGCAGCTCCTTTTGACCAACCAATTAGATTCAAGGATTACCATGCAGGTATCCGTTGAAAGAGAAATATGACCGTTGTCATATTTACACTATTTAAGGAGAAGTTGAAGAACAGAAGCAAGAAGTCACCAAGTGATACACTGTCTTTTACATCATTTATTAACACAAGTAGAAGCCTACTGTTCTTACATTACAACCTGTCCAAAAAGTGTTAAAGTGTATTACAATTCTAGTTATTCTTTATAAGAGTTGTAAGTCAATAATGAGCAGTAAATAAGCCTCGGTTATTTGACGTATTGTAAAGTGTGATTGAATATTCTTAATGAATATCCTTTTCTACATTTGAGAAGAAGGGGTGACATAGGAGTTTTATCTCCGAACATCCATAAATTTTGTGTTGTGTTCTTTCTCTATTCCATTCATCATTGTCATACAATCCGTGTGTGTGATGCTTCAAGCTGAAACAAACTACTTCTGCACTTGAACTCGGTTCAAGAGTTTGTTACAACTTGTGTAGTGTTGAGACCGATATTAATCTTTAACCGGATTAGTATCAATCGTTGAGTGTGTGTAAGAGTTCTCCTTTAGCCGGACCCCGGTCCCTTACCGGCGATCCCAATCCCAACAAGTGGTATCAGAGCAGTTAGTCTCAATACTCAAGTAACCCAAAGAAAGCATGACTCACGGCGAGAAACCTCCAATGCTCGAAAGAGAAGAGTTTGCAGAATAGAAGATTCGCATGCATCTGTACTTGACCATCATGGATGATGAAATGATGTTCATCCTTTCTGATGGTCCAATAAAGATTGACAAAGACAGAAGTGAATGGACAGCTGATGACCAAAGAAGGAACAATCTGGATAATCACTACAGAAGTGCCATTTACAAATCGTTGGATAGAAACACGTCTGCTAAAATCAGAGAATGTGCAACTACAAAGGAAGCATGAGAGACGATCATTCAACTTCATGAAGGGAACGAAAGAACCAAAGAGAATAAGATATTGGTGGCCACTCAAAAGTTCAAAAACATGAAGATGCGCCCCGGTGAAACTATGAAAGAATTTAGTGATCAATTTACTAGTGTGGTAATGAGCTCTCCTTACTTGGAAAGAAATATGATAACAAAGAAACTATTGTGAGAGCCTTAAGATCCCTTCCTAGCACTTGGGATATCAAGACAATGGTGATGATAGAATCAAACAGTCTTGACAAGATGAAGCTGCACGATGTTTTTGAAGATTTGAAGGCATACGAGTTCGAAATGAAGTCCATAATTGAAGATGAAGCCTCAACTTCAACCGCTACCAGAGCTCTGGTAACATCAGTAGAACCAGCAGCTCCTGTACTGGTCAAAACAATCGAGCAATTCAGCGAAGATGCTATGGCCATGCTAGCAAGGAAGTTCGGAAAGTTCATGAAGAAGAACCAACCGACTAACTCATACAACTATGTATACGGTGATAAATCTAACGTTCGATGTTTCAATTGTAATGCTTAAGGTCATTATAGGTCGGTGTGCAGAAAGCCGAGAAGAGATGACCGGAAACCAACCGATCACAACTAGAGGGATGATCATCAGTAAAACGGTCAAGGCAAGGAGATTCAAAAAGCGTTGATAGCCGATGATGGTGGGAACCTGTGGGCACATACCATTCCGGATAGCGATGATGAAGGAATCACATGTCTCATAGAAAAAGAAGAATAGGTATTTGACTTTTCCTCTATTGAGTTTACCCGAGAAGACTTGATTAATGAACTAAATGACATGGTCATTGAGTATAAGAACCCGTCAACTCTTGTACCGACCCTGTCAAACATTCAAATCGGTGAACTGAGTGAAACTCAGACCGGTGGAACAATTGAACTATCTTCTGAGAATGAGAAGTTCAAGGAGACAATTCAATCGTTGACCGAAGAAAATGAACAAACTAAATACGTGATGGCTGCATGTAAGAGATCTGGAGATGCTGTGAGCCAGATGACGAGTCATCAAAGACCATATAATTGTAAATTCAGTCTAGGCTATGACAATAGCAATCCAGATAAATCTAAATCTTCCAACCACCAAGGGTTGAATCCCAATAAAGACAAGTTGCCTTTTGTAAACTTTGTCAGGAGTTCATCAACCAACAGTGAAGCATGTCACGATTCAAAACTGGCAAAGGAACTAACATATGTAGGACTAACTGACACTTCAAGATGGCTTCATCCTGAGAGAAGGAGATCCATCCGGCCGGTTAGAACAGAGCATGATAGATATTCAATTAGGACCGATCAAAGTTCACCACGACATAATGTGGTAATCAAAAGCAGATACAGAGATGTCAAGCCTGGTATAAGTAGATCTATCAAAACTATCACAGGGAAACTTATCTGATTAATTAAAGTATGGATTCCCAAGGGACTAATTAATCGTGGACCCAATTGAATGTGGGTACCAAAAAGGTGTAAATAGTTATATTTTGTATGTCAAACAGATTAAACGGATGGAAAATTCGGAATAGTACTTGGACAGCGGTTGTTCTAGGCATATGACAGGAAACGACAAGCTGTTGATCGAAATTGTGCAGGAATCTGGATCAATGATAATATTCAGTGACAACTCCAAAGGTAAAGCCCTGGGCAAGGGTAAGATTTTACATGGAAACCTAACTATAAACAATGTACTTCTTGTTGAAAATTTATATTTCAATTTGTTAAGTATTAGTCAAATGTGCGATGTATGATATATGGTAGAATTTCATAAACATGCATGCTTAGTTAAAAAATCAACAAGGTAGTATTTTACTAACCTGAAATAGGTTAGGAAACATTTACAAAGTAGACTGGAAAACTAATGTGATAACCTGGTTTGCATGATAGCTAAGAATGATTAAAATTAACTTTGGCATAAAAGATTAAACCACTAGAACTTCAAAACAATTAACTATATCTGCACTAAAGAATTAGATTAGGAAATTCCTAACATGAAATTTTCTAAATATAAAATATGTTCTGATTGTCAAATGGGCAAAACAAATAAAATCCACTTTTAAAAGTAAAGAGAATACTCAATCAAGCCGATGTCTAGAATTACTCCATATGGATTTATTTGGACCGACCAGGGTCACTAGCTTTGGAGAAATGCATTACACCATGGTAATTATTGATGATTATTCTAGATACACTTGTGATAGGATCGACTTTATCGATAGAGACGGGGGTTTGGCTAAGGATGAAGGCTTATGAAAAACGGTTTGATAAAAATCCTGTTAGGGATTAATATCTCTTTCTATTCTACGCAAACTTATGTAAACACTTGAAACAGATTCAATGTGGAATTGTTTACTTGGGTTTGAAGCACAAGATGAAATATGAAAAGATGACAGAAATGAAGAACAAAACAGTTTGTTTATGGATGTTCGGAGAAACTCTCCTACGTCACCCCTTCTTCCAACCACCAGAAGGATTCACTATAAGATGATAAGAATCAAATACAGTTTACACACACTTAGCTCACTATTGAACAAAACACTTTCTGTTCAATTACAAGATGAATAAAATCACTCAGCTAATGGTGTTTTTATTCTAGCTCTCTCTCTCGATTCACACACAGTACAATCAGAAAGAAGCTTCACAGAATGAGTTCAGTAAGCAAGATGATTCAGTAGTCTTTCTCTGCAAAATCAAATTGCTTGTTCGTTTGTATTCGCTTGTTTTTTGAGACTGATTGTCCGTTGTCCTTAGGCTTTGTTAAATACTGAGCAGGAGCTAACGGTCGAATCTTTAAGAATGATATGTGATACTCTTCCATTGGAAAGCCTCCATTGTACACAGTAGGATCTGAGCACAAGGATCGTGGCCGTACAGGGCTGGTAGTGCGCCGAATATTCCATCAATGATGTACCTACAAAACGGGTAATGTGAGGAAAATTCTCTTACGTGGCATTCCTTGATTGGATGCATATAGCTGTTGTACTAATCTTCACAAGAAAGTGGAGCAGAAGTAGGGTACAGCTATAGCACGTGGGTAGGAGAAATGCAAGATTCAAGCATACTGCTTAAATAGAGCATTAGATGTATTTCAGTTAGACGGATTTGTGAAAATCAGTCTAATGAAATAGGTCAACTCCTTCTAATGAAAAACGTCAATTAGACCGCCTGGTCTAAGAGAATTAGACTCGCGTCTAATTATATAACTATTAGACCGACACGTCTAACTCCACTGAGTTAGACTGACGCGTCTAATTCTGGTTCTACCTCAGACTTATCTGAAGGAGTTAGACTCACGTCTAACTTTCACAACAATTAGACCACAATTATTCAATAACCATTAGACCGGCACGTCTAACTCCACTGAGTTAGACTGACGCGTCTAATTCCGGTTCTACCTCAGACTTGTCTGAAGGAGTTAGACTCACGTCTAACTTTCACAACAATTAGACCACACGTCTAATTATTCAATAACCATTAGACCGGCACGTCTAACTCCACTGAGTTAGACTGACGCGTCTAATTCCAGTTCTACCTCAGACTTGTCTGAAGGAGTTAGACTCACGTCTAACTTTCACAAATTAGACTACCCGTCTGATTACAAATATATTAGATTACACGTCTAACTCCAATGAGTTAGACTGTATGTCTAATTCCGAATATATTAGACTTACGTCTAATTCCGCGTATTCATTAGACTATCCGTCTAATTCTTTATGTCTATTAAACTACACGTCTAACTCCGATGAGTTAGACTGTACGTCTAATTCTATTAGACTCACGTCTAATTTCGTGTATTCATTAGACTATCCGTCTAATTCTTTACATCTAATAGACTACACGTCTAACTCCGATGAGTTAGACTGTACGTCTAATTCTATTAGACTCACTTCTAATTCTATTAGACTCACGTCTAATTCCATGTATTAATTAGACTATCCGTCTAATTCTTTACATCTATTAGACTACACGTCTAACTCCGATGAGTTAGACTGTACGTCTAATTCTATTAGACTCACGTCTAATTCTATTAGACTCACGTCTAATTCCGTGTATTCATTAGACTATCCGTCTAATTCTTTACGCATCTATTAGACTGCACGTCTAATTTACACGTCTATTAGACTGCACATCTAACTCCGATGAGTTAGACTGTGCGTCTAATTTTATGCGAATGAAAATCAAAATCGGTCTAATGACCCTCATTAGATCCAAGTCTAATAATATGTTGTCTCAATACACCTGTATCAAAACTCATAAGTTATTTTATCATCAAAATATCAAAGGGTAAATTATTTCAACACTTAGTCAAAATAATTTGACCCAACAATTTCCCCCTTTTTGATGAAGAAATTGCAAACCTGCAAATATATATCAAAACATGCATTCATCCAATAAATAAACAAACACCTTGTTCACTTACACCATTCATCCAAAAAGAACCAGTATTCGAAAAACTATCAAGAAACCATGTTCAATAAAGTTAAATAGAGTAAAAGAAGAGAGATCGTTGTTCTTCCCTTTTCATTCGAGGATCGGTTGGACTCATCTCTTGCCCGGGAAGCATGTTCATGAAATGAGGATAGCCGCGACCACCACGACCTCCTGCACTCGATCTTCCTCCACGTTCACCAACACTGGCACGTCCACCTTGATCGACATTGGATAGCCTACTCCGGCCACCACCACTTTGACCTCCACGCTCAGCACCGCTTCGACCACCACCTCTCTTGGTTGGCCTAGGATTGTCATCACAATTTTGAGCTCGCCTGGATCTTGTCCCAGTTGATACACCATCATTTCTCCTGCTTGACTCACCTTGAATTGGTCGAGGTTGAGCACCTTCAGCATTGGCCTTTGCATCCTCCTTTGCTTGAAACTTTCTAGCAATGGAGTCAGCAAATTTCTGACGTTCATTGTCGTTCCTTCTCATGCAGCCCTGCGTTTCTACCATTCGATTCTTCACCAAACAGAATTCCTCCATGGTTTAATTGTGGCGTTCATCGTTGATGTGCCTCTCAATATCAAATAACTCACTTTGTCGATTGAAGAGATCCTTTTCAAACTTCGAAAAGTTTACATTCGCAATGTGGGTCTCATAAGTGTTCTTTTTCAAGGTGTTATCCAGCTCAGTGAGGATCTTGAAGATATTGCCAAAATTCGCTCTTTCTTCTTCTCTGGAGTTCATTGTCTGACACATAGTCTCTGAATTGAGGAGAGCATAGTCATCATAGTTCTTAACACATTATTTCCTCCAGCAGATGACTCTTCGTGAGACGACACTTCTTCGGACTTTGCTGCCATACTTTGAATAGGTTCAAAGATTGTATGAACCTGCAAGGATTGCTCCGGCTGATTCATTTCAGCATTCTTAGCAGCTTTTTCTTGTGCCTCTTCTTCAATTTCTTTTTCTGCTCTTCAAATCTCTCGAGTAGATTTCCAGAGTAGTGACAGGGAATGTTGATGTTTTCGTGAACACTTCCCACAACACCATCGGGAAATAAACGGGGCTTCACAAACGTTGGTTGCTCATCCTGTTCCTCCTCAGATGAGGAACTTTCTTCTTCATCATTTTTCTCTTTAGAGGGTTCCTCCTCAGTTCTTGCGGTTTCCGGCTGAGTGACCTCAGTCAATTTCTCTTGAACAACCTCTGTCGCAACAGGGGTTAAGATCACTTCTTTTTCAATAGGAGCTTTCAAAGCCTCCTCTGTCACATCTTCTATGATGACTTCATCATTATTTGTCTCAAGAGCTTGTTCAGGCTCTTGAACATTCGCCACTCCTTCTTCTTCATTCGGAAGTCCTTGAACAGGATGATCTAGAATGCGTCTCTCTTCGGCAGAATGATTCCCGAATTCGATCAGGAGAGAAGCATCTGATTCATCAGCATCTGGAATATCCATTGCTTCTTCTTCGTTGAGAGGTTCTGCGCTAGAGCAATCGGCGCCATGAATGTGTCTGGAAGCAGCAGATACATAACTTTCCAAGATATCATTCAACTTTTTCAAAACTTTTGCTTCAACATCAGCTCCTTTTGCATCAGGGTTGAAGTTAGCTTTCCTAGCTTCATAAATTGGAAAGAGAGCTTTTCCAAGAATACAAGCTTCCACCAATTCTCTTTTATTTAAAGCTTCACCCACTTCTGAAGTTATTGCCCATTTCAGGACTTTCTTCTCGTTTTCCACTCTCTTCTTCCATTCTTGTGTTATGGCAGCGTTGGATAGAGAGTCGTTATACTTAGAGGACAGCCTCTCAGTACACCAGGAATCATAGATTCCTAACCTTTCAGCAGAAAGAACTTTCACTTGATCCAGAATAAGATCAACGATGCCTCTTGCTTCAGATACCTTCTGAGGAGCTTGGGTTGCAATGGATTTTCCTTTTCCAACAACCTCTATGGGTTTTGGAGCTGGTCTAGGTTCACCAATCACAATTCCTCTTGTACCTTTTCTGGCCCGCAACAGTTTGAAGGCAAATTGAGGTTTCAGACAGAGCTCAGCAGGAAGCTCTTTACAAACAATCTTTCCGACCAACAAGGAATCCTTGGGAGCAGGAATATTGGGTTCACCGACAACAAGGGTAAGAACAACACCTTGTTCTGGTTGCGACGACTCTGTAGCACCGGCGGATACATGATCAGATTGAGTAACAGGAGACTCAGCCCTATCAATAGTTTCAATATTTGGACCGGCTGACTCAACAGCAGGCCCTTCAGCAGATTCTCTCAACGGAGAGAAAACAGATTCAGCTTGTTCCACTTTGGGAACATCAAATTTTGGCACAGCAGCCAAAGATATAGAAGACTTTACCTTAGCAGATTTAGATGCGCGGGGCGCCTTGGTCTTCTTCTCCTTTGAGGTACAAGACCTCAAAGGTTTCCTCAAGTAAGTTGAGGGAGTGGATAACGATGTCATCGGGGATGCAGCAAGTACGCCTGGACCTTGCTTCACCCTTGAATCAACGGATTCTGAGTCCTTCTGATTTGGACTTTTCATGCTGGAGGAACTGGCATCCGATTCGTTCACTGTTTTGGTTCTCTTTGCCCCTGTTGAAAGAACAGAAGTAGAGGGCTTCGATCGGGTAGAAGGCTTTCCACCAGTCTGGTAACTAGAAGCACCAGATGCAGACTCTAGGTTGTTCTTCATCCTCGACAGAGTGCTGGCCACCGTAAGGGCAGTAAAAACTCTTGGAGAGTATCTGCGTCGGTTCACCAACAAGAACCCCCAAATACTTCAGCAGGTGACTCAGTTGAGCCGCATACGTGATACTCTCCTTGTTCGTTTGGCTGATAGAGTAGCACAAATTCTGGAAAAGGGTATGCGCCCAGTTTACCTGGATCCCTTTCGAAATGGCACACATATAGTCAAAACGGTCTTGACTATAGAGATGGAAGGAACCAGCCTTTCCTTGCAACGCCTTCGCCACCACGTCGTTTAGAAGAATGAAGTAGGGTTTTAATACCTTCTTGTATCCATTCACATGGATCTTAGAGCCGTCTACAGAGAAAGTTGTCTTCATTTCCTCCATGATCTTTAAAGGGAGCACCAAGTCGAACAGATGACCCTCCGTCGGAAGTTCAAAGAACTCCTCATATACTGCTTTATCAAAAGAGATCTACGTTCCGTTGACGGTTGCTACGATGGAATCATCCACCATAATTGTCGTCTTGAAGAACTCGCGAACTTCGTCTTCATAGAAGATGAACGGTCCGTCCAGATACTTCCTTAACCCAGAATATTCTAGGGTTTGGAACATCTTCACCACCTCTGGTTGATCAAAAGAATACACCGATGGAAAGTCCACCTGCAAAGTACAGTGACCGAGAGTGATTTTCTTCACCATTTTTGAGAGAATGTGAATCGACACGATTTTTCAGAGAGATTTAGTGAGAGAAATGCAAGAAAGCTAGGGTTCTTAGAGATTTCGAGAGATTGAAAGTTTTCAAAATCATGCAACAATGTCCTTATATAGATGAAAGATGGAAATACATAATAACCGTCTATTCTAGGGGTATGGCCCAATAATAAATGTTAGACGTCCTTTTTCAAGAAGTAATCATTAAAAATGAGGGTATATCAGTCATTTTCTCTTAACTTGATAGACACGTGTCTTAATGTTATTAAGAGATGACTGTTCGATATTTTGTGCGGGAAAAGCATATAGCTCTCAGCGTGTGACAGTTGTCCCTGATCAGTCTAATCGGCACGTAGTTAGACGTTTTTCTTACTTCACAAATCCAATATAACACAGCGTCTATTAGACGGATGAGTGTATTAGACGCATACGTCTAATTCCGTGTTTATGAAAATCCGTCTAATGTTTATTAGACGTGTACGTCTAATTCCGCATAAACACCACGTGTTAGACGTGTATTTATTAGACATGAGCATCCTTTTGCTCAAGACGTAAAAACGTCTAACGTCTATTAGACGTGTCCGTCTAATTGCGTGGATATAATATCTCAACATATAGACTTAGATGTATGGATTGTGATCAAAAATACGTCTGAGTACATACTTTTTCTTTTAGACACTCTTGTCTAATTAGACTGATTAAGGATATTTGTCTAGAGAATATCTTTAATTCCAAAGACATTTTTCTTCTCAAAATGAATATGGACATTAGAGTTTTATAAACAATTTTTGTGGTATAAAGACCAAAAATATTTTTAACAAATAAAAACATTTATTCTTCCAGAATGGCAAGAGCCATTGTTGATCTTCCAAGCTGTGTACTAAGAGGAGTACTCTTCTAGCTTCCTTCCTGCTATCCTCCTGCATCACCTACAAAATAAACTATTTACAAATCTTGGTACCCACACTCAATTGGGTCCTCGATCAATTAGTCCCTTAGGAATCCATATTTGAGTTATTCTAATGAATTTCTCATTTCGTGTTGTGATTAATGCATAAGATTTTGACTTAGTAGATGACTTCCTGCCAGCCACTGATCCTTTAACTTTTGAAGAAGATTTTCTTTTAAAATTCATTGACTTAGAGTCAGGTTTTAAATTACCAGACTTATTAACTTTTTCTAACTTATTCTTAAGCCAGTTAACAGTTGGTGGAACATAAACTATTTCATTTTTGAAAGCCACTTCTTCATGAATAGGATTAGATTCAATGTCAGTCATGCTTCCTTTGACAAAGTTTATTGGCTTAAGTCATTTGGCTTTGACTTTTTGCAGGACAGGTTAGGACAGGTTTCAACATGCTGATCTGATATTTGACAGCATCACCATACCTTGTACATGCACAGACGACATAGTTAAGCCTTTTGTTTTCAGATGAAAGAGTTTGAATCTGTTCCTTGAGCATCTCATTTTCAGATGAGATCTCTTCAATCTTCTTTTCAAAAACCTGTGACTCTTCTTCTTTAGTAAGATTTGGTTCATTTAACTCAGGTGAAGATTTAGTTTTACTTAAAGATTCTGCTAGCTTTCTGTACTCGATGACCATGTCATCTAGTGCAGCTACCAGTTGTTCCCTTGAAAACCTTTCGGAAGAGAAATCAAATACCTCAGTCTCTTGAGTTCCTTCCTCATCTTCTCTGGCCATGAAGCAAGCCACGTCTTCTTCATCACTTTCACTGGATGAGAAGTACAAGCCACGGCTGCTTCCTCTATTCTTTCCATCACTAGCCATAAGAGCCTTTAGCTCTTTTCCATCTTCCTTGGCATCTTCACGATTTGGCTTCCGGCATTCCGATGCATAATGACCTTTAATACCACAGTTAAAACAAATAACATTAGCTTTAGATTTTCTATTATCATTAGAATTTGAAGAGTTTGAGTTAGAGTTGCTCTTCTTCATGAAGTCGCCAAACTTCTTCACAAAGAGAGACATGGCATCGCTGCTCAGCTGCTGAGCTCCCATCTTCACGTCCGGAGCGGTTGGTGGCTCTTCAGCGGTCACCAGCGCCTTAGCAATGATAACGGACGAGGGTTGATCTTCTTCCATCCTATAGTTCAGCTCGAACTCATAGGCCTTGAGGTCAGCGAAGAGATCAAAGAGAGAGATCTTGTTCAGATCTATGGATTCTCTCATCGCCATAGTCTTTATGTCCTGTTCCCTTGGAAGAGCACGCATGACCTTGATAGCAAGCTTCCGGTTGCTATAAGTCTTGCCTAGGATGGACAGAGAGGAGACGATCTTGCTGAATCTGGTGTCGAAATCGTTCATTGTTTCACCAGGACGCATTTTGAAGCTGTCAACTGTTGAGTAGCAACCATGATCTTGTTTTCATTAGTTTGTTTGTTGCCCTCACACAGTTGAGTGAGTCTGTCCCAGACCTCTTTGGCAGTGTCACATTCGATGATGTAGTTGAACATACTGTCATCGAGAGATCTGTACAGAACATCAAGAGCCATGTTGTTGAGGTTGTTCTGCCTCTTTTCATCAGCGGTCCAGTCGGCCTTTTCTTTATCAATCTTGATAGGACCTTCTGTGACAACACTCCACATGTCATCATGAAGAGAAGAGAGATGAGCACGAACTCTTTTCTTCCAGACAATGTAGTTTTCGCGATAGAATGTTGGAATGGCTGTGGCACTGGCATCTTTGGGTATGTTCGACATATTTCAGAAAAGGCTTGAGAATAGAAACAGGGCTCTGATACCAATTGATAGGATCGGCTTTATCGATAGAGATGGGGGTCTGGCTAAGGATGAAGGCTTATGAAAAACGGTTTGTTAGAAATCCTGTAAGGGATTAATATCTCTTTCTATTCTATGCAAACTTGTGTAAACATTTGAAACAGATTCAAGGCGGAATTGTTTACTTGGGTTTGAAGCACAAGATGAAATATGAAAAGATGACAGAAATGAAGAACACAACAGTTTGTTTATGGATGTTCGGAGAAACTCTCCTACGTCACCCCTTCTTCCAACCACCGGAAGTATTCACTATAAGATGATAAGAATCAAATACAGTTTACACACATTTAGCTCATTATTGAATAGAACACTTTCTGTTCAATTACAAGATGAAGAAAATCACTCAGCTAATGGTGTTTTTATTCTAGCTCTCTCTCTCGATTCACACACAGTACAATCAGAAAGAAGCTTCACAGAATGAGTTCAGTAAGCAAGATGATTCAGTAGTCTCTCTCTGCAAAATCAGATTGCTTGTTCGTTTGTATTTGCTTGTTTTTTGAGACAGATTGTCCGTTGTCCTTAGGATTTGTTAAACACTAAGCAGGAGCTAACGGTCGAATCTTTAAGAATGATATGTGGCACTCTTCCATTGGAAAGCCTCCATTGTACACAGCAGAATCCGAGCACAAGGATCGTGGCCGTACAGGACTGGTAGTGCACCGAATATTCCATCAGTGATGTACCTGCAAAACGGGTAATGTGAGGAAAATTCTCTTACGTGGAATTCCTTGATTGGATGCATATAGCTGATGTACTAATCTTCACAAGAAAGTGGAGCAGAAGTAGGGTACAGTTATAGCACGTGGGTAGCATACTGCTTAAATAGAGCATTAAACGTATTTCTGTTAGACGGATTTGTGAAAATCAGTCTAATGAAATAGGTCAACTCCTTCTAATGAAAAACGTCTATTAGACCGCCTGGTCTAATAGAATTAGACTCGCGTCTAATTATAATAACCATTAGACCGGCACGTCTAACTCCACAGAGTTAGACTGACGCGTCTAATTCCGGATCTATCACAGACTTATTTGAAGGAGTTAGACTCACGTCTAACTTTCACAACAATTAGACCACACGTCTAATTATTCAATAACCATTAGACCGGCACGTCTAACTCCACTGAGTTAGACTGACGCGTCTAATTCCGGTTCTACCTCAGACTTGTCTAAAGGAGTTAGACTCACGTCTAATTTTCACAACAATTAGACTACACGTCTAATTATTCAATAACCATTAGACCGGCACGTCTAACTCCACTAAGTTAGACTGACGCGTCTAATTATGGTTCTACCTCATACTTGTCTGAAGGAGTTAGACTCACGTCTAAATTTCACAACAATTAGACCACACGTCTAATTATTCAATAACCATTAGACCGGCACGTCTAACTCCACTGAGTTAGACTGACGCGTCTAATTCCGGTTCTACCTCAGACTTGTCTGAAGGAGTTAGACCCACGTCTAACTTTCACAAATTAGACTACCCGTCTAATTATAAATATATTAGATTACATGTCCAACTCCAATGAGTTAGACTGTACGTCTAATTCCGAATATATTAGACTTACGTCTAATTCCGCGTATTCATTAGACTATCCGTCTAATTCTTTATGTCTATTACACTACACGTCTAACTCCGATGAGTTAGACTGTACGTCTAATTCTATTAGACTCACGTCTAATTCCGTGTATTCATTAGACTATCCGTCTAATTCTTTACATCTATTAGACTACATGTCTAACTCCGATGAGTTAGACTGTACGTCAAATTCTATTAGACTCACGTCTAATTCCGTGTATTCATTAGACTATCCGTCTAATTCTTTACATCTATTAGACTACACGTCTAACTCCGATGAGTTAGACTGTACGTCTAATTCTATTAGACTCACGTCTAATTCCGTGTATTCATTAGACTATCCGTCACATCTAATTTACACGTCTATTAGACTGCACATCTAACTCCGATGAGTTAGATTGTGCGTCTAATTTTATGCGAATGAAAATCAAAATCGGTCTAATGACCCTCATTAGATTCAAGTCTAATAATATGTTATCTCAATACACCTGTATCAAAACTCATAAGTTATTTCATAATCAAAATATCAAAGGGTAAATTATTTCAACACTTAGTCAAAATAATTTGACCCAACAACTTGGGTTATATTTTTAGTACCTAAAATCAAGCTACTCCAAATCTGATCAAAATGCTTAGAAGAGTACAAAATGAGAAATCGGTACGTGTAAATAAAATTAGAAGTGATAAAGGTACTGAATTTACTAATAGTACATTAATTGCATTTCTTGAGGAATCCGGCATTAGACACGAGTTGTCTAGTACTAGAACTCCTCAACAAAATGGACTGGCCAAGAAAAAACCGAACTCTCAAAGAAGCCGCAAAATCCATGATAGCCGATTCAGGTACACCTTAAAAATTTTAGGTATAGGCTATCAACAATGCATGTTATACTCAAAATCGGTCAATAATTAATAAACGTCTTAACAAAACGCCTTTTGAAGTATACCATGACAAAGTTCCTAATATTCGGTATTTTAAGATCTTTGGATGTAAGTGTTACATTCATAACAATGGCAAAAACTACTTGACCGCTTTCGATGCAAAATTCAATGTTGGCATCATGCTAGATTATTTTGAAGTTAGTAAAACATATAGAGTGTACATTACTAGGAAATTAACTGTTGAATCATCACACATTATTTTTGATGAATCGGTTGAAAGTAATATTGCATCATCCTTTGATCTATACAACAGATTGGAAAATTTAAATATTCAATCTAATGGTGAAGATGAGGTTCCGGTCTACAAAATATTTGAATATGACCAAATAGTTAACGCTAAAATTCAGTTGGATCAAGCTGCTTCATAGCAGGAAGCTAACACCTCAGTGTCTGCTAAGGAAATCGGTCGGTTTGACATTGTTCAGCCTACCGGTCTGTCTAACCTTGATCAAATAACCGGTCATTTAGAAGACATTTCTAGACCGAATCTCAAATGGAATAAAGATCATCCTCTTGAGATTATTATAGGTAACCTCTCTCTACCCATCCGAACTAGGCATGAACTGTTGGAAGAATATGAAAACACAGCTTTCATATCACAGATTGAGCCGAAAAAAGGTGGATGAATCATTGTTGGATCCCGATTGGATTTTAGCAATGCAAATGGATTTAAACTAGTTTGAGAGGAATAAAGTTTGGCACTTAGCTCCAAGACCGAAAAATCAATCGGTCATCGGAACAAGATGGGTGTTCAAAAATAAACTCAATGAAAACGGTTTTATTACGAGGAACAAGGCTAGATTAGTGGCCAAGGATATAAACATGAAGAAGGCATTGATTTTGAAGAATCATTCGCTCATGTGGCTAGACTATAGGCAATTAGAATATTTCTTGCATTTGTTGCTTTCAAAAATTTTAAAGTCTTTCAAATGGATATTAAAAGTGCATTTCTAAGTGGTGAATTAAGTGAGGAGGTGTATGTTGAGCAGCCTCTTAATTAGTCATGTGTATAGGCTAGACAAAACACTTTACGGTTCAAAACAAGCTCCTAGAGCTTGGTATGACACCTTAACAAAAAATTTATTCAACCATGATTTCACTATAGGATCGGTAGATAAGACCCTATTTAAATTTGATAAAAAGGAACATATCTTACTTGTTCAAATATATGTAGATGATATTATTTTTGTCTCAACCGACCCTAAGTTATGTGAAAAATTCTTGAAGATGATGACTAATAAATTCGAAATGAGTATGATGAGAGAGTTAAGTTTCTTTTTAGGTCTCCAGATTTGGCAGATCGAAGGAAGAACTTTCATAAATAAATCCAAGTATACAAGGGAGCTACTAAAGAAATTTGGTATGGAAAACTGCTCTGCAGCTTCCACTCCAATGAGTTCATCAATCAAGCTGGATAAGGATGAAGACGATCAAGGAGTGGACATCACAGCCTATCGTGGAATAATCGGCTCACTTCTATACCTAACAAGCTAGCCGACCAGACATTCTATTTGCAGTCGGAGTATGCGGGAGATTCCAGGCTAATCCTAAATAATTTCATTACACTACAGCTAAAAGAATTTTAAAATATCTAAAAGGGACTCAAGATGTGGGATTGTGGTATCCGAAGGATTCTAGTTTCAATCTAACGAGCTACTCTGATGCAGATTATGCATGTTGTAAAATCGACTGGAAAAGTACCAGTGGAATATGCTAGTTCCTAGGTGACCGGCCTGTTTCCTGTTATTGCAAGAAGAAAACTTCAGTTGCAACTTCAACAGCGGAAGCGGAGTATCTCGCAGCCGGAAGCTGTTGTGCTCAGCTTCTTTGGATTCAACAGCAATTGAGGGACTTAGGTATTACGGATGAGGAATCTTCAATCTTCTGTGATAACACCAGTGCAATAGCGATAACATATAATCCGGTATTACACTCAAGAACCAAACACATTGACATTAGGCATCACTTTATCCGGGAGCATGTGCAGCAGAAGAATATTCAGCTGGAGTGTGTCTCAACCGAACAACAAGTGACCGACATTTTCACAAATCCACTACAGGAAGCTAAGTTCTCTTATTTTAGAACTATCTTGGGACTTGCTGATAGTAGTCAACTTATTCCTTAGATGCTTCTGCATGCTTTTAGAAAAAAAAAATATTTTCTCATGATGTGCATTCATGAATACCGGGCACTTTAAATAAAATAAATTATTTTATACGAAATTTCAAATGACATAATTTTTAAATATAATTCTAAAATTAACATTAAAACAATTTAATTCCATCCTATACAATTAGGACATTTAAATAAACAAAAAAATCTTAATACAAAAAAATAAAAAATTATAATTCGATCTTTTATTATTTCTTCTTAGTTGATCTTTTATTAATCTTCTATTATTTCTTCTTCGTTCAGCATATTAACTTCGGTAATTAAAAAATAAAGTTAATAATATAAATATTGTTGGAGAAATATATTTATTTTATTTAACAACTTCTAAGAAAATGTGTAATTAAAACATAATTATACAATGATAATTTTATTTACAGTATAAATTGAATGAGGAGAGAGAGGTTGTGAAGAGAAGAAGTTATGACCAGTGGAATTTGAGAGCATAAGTTAAGGGATGAGAGAACTTGAGGAGAGAAGAAATTATTACTAAAAAAAAATAAAGGTTGTGAGAAGAGAGATGGGTTGAGGATAAGTTGTGGGAAGAGAAGTGTTGAGGAGAAAAGAACGGAGTTATTAGAGGTAAGGGAGGATTAATTAATTATTGTGTATAACAATCATCGATTTTAATAATCTTTTATTTATTTATTTTAATTTTACATATATATATATATATTATATTTAACAAATTTAATTACATAAATATTATATTTATCTATATATTTATTAATTATAAAATATTTATATATAAATATAAACTATTAAGTTAAAAAATATAAAAATATATTTAATATCAACTATTTTTAAAATGGTAATATATATTATATATATATATATATATATATATATATATATATATATTTATATTTATATTTATATTTATATTTACTCTATTAAATAACAAATCAAATTAATTTATATAAATATTTTAAATTTTAAATATATTATATGTATATTTTATTAAATAAATAAATATGAATATTTCAAATTTAATTATATATATATATATATATATACTTATTTAATTCCATAATATATGAAATTATATTATATTTTTAAATTTAAGACATTGTCATCAAATTTTAATTTTTTTTACTTATTATTATTATTATTTAATAATTATGATTATATATATATATATATAATTAATTATTAATAAATTCATATATATATATATAATTATTAATTATATTTTAAATTTAATAAACATCATTACAAATTATATAAAGTATTAATCATTAATATATATTATGATTAATGATAAATAATATAATTATATATCTTTCATATTCTCTAATCTTTAATCTTTAATCTTTAATCTCTTTCCACTTATTAATTTTTTTTTCTTTAAAATTTAAATTTAAAGTTTTCCTATTAATAGTATTTTTATTCTGATAAAACCTTAAAATTTCTAAATATTTTATATTTTTCATAAACACTATATCTTATTAATATTTTTTTTCCCTAAACTAAGGTTAGAAAAAAAAGTTCCTTATTCGTGTATATATATAATTTTTTTTTATCTGATCTCCCTTATATTCTTATAGGAAAATAAATAAAAATCACTCAAAAATTACAAATAAATTCTCATAACAATTTTTAATGAAATTTTTGTACAATTTTTTTTGGCCACAATAATAAAATTTATTCAAACATTTGCTGCAATAATAAAATATAATTTAACAAAATTTATACAAAAGTTTATGTAATAAAATATATATAAAAAAATTAAAAATAATAATTATCTAACCCTAAATCTTAAACCCCATATCATATATCATATATCATAAACTCTAAACTAATTATATAAATATATATTCTTAAAAAAAAACTTAGTCTTATACCCTAAACTAATTATATAAAAAATATATTCATATAAAAAATATAATAAATTAATAATACTATTATTTATGAATATTTATAATTAAATATATCCTAAATCCTAAAACTAATTATATAAATATATATATTCTTATAAAAAAATCCTAAACCTAAACATAACTAAATACTAAACTCTTACCATAAACTTTATACCTTAAACCCTAAATTATACTTTATCAAATATGTTGTTTTAAAATTTATGTTCGAATTTGTACCATCTTTATAAAATATGTGGACTTTTCATTCTTTCTTCATTACATTCATTTGACTAATTCTATAAAATAATTATTTTTTTGTGAAAGTGATATATAATGGAACATGATATTTTGAATAGATGTGAAGTGAAATTATACACCCTAAACTAATTATATATAATAGGATCGGTATAACCAATAGAGATTGGGGTCTGACTATTGATGATAACTCACGATAAACGATTCGATTTTAACTTACAATATT